>NW_010524448.1:16159-25197 GCF_000687285.1 Phaethon lepturus | reverse complement strand
ACAGCACCATAATCAGGACTTTCTGGGTCTCCTCACCCACCTAGTGATCTGGAGGGCACTATGATCTGTACAGCAGCTTCCCACACTCGGTGCACATACCCTTCCTCCTTCCCCTTCCTCATTCTTGTATTCAGTCAGGGACTCTACCACAACTGCACTGATCTATGCAAGAATCCTACTACATGCAGTCCTCTAATCACAGGTATTTTTTAATTTGCTTATAGGTGGAAATGCCCTTCTGTCATTGCCCACTCCCAGTGTCTCCCACTGACTGAAAACATCTTTCCCTGAGCACAAAGCAATGTGACACTCCTGCGCACACACACGTGCGTGTGCGTGCACCTCCCACAAAAACGCATCAAGCATTTGTATTCCATTTTGGGTCCTGGCCATGCTGTACTAGGAAACAATCAAGCATGATGAGCAACTGTCAATGGATGCATTAGTAAACAACGTGTCTTTAAATTCATCTAGCTGACAAGGCAAGTGGCTTAGTACAGTTACTTAGTAAGGCACACAGCTATTCAGAGAAGGTCTGTGGGGGACACAAAAGCTTGTTAAAGAACCCAGAACTTACCCACAGCACTACTAGGGAAAAGAGAAAAGAAACCAGCCTCGGAGTTATCACAGGAGATGATTTAATTAAAGAATTTACTACATTCTACAATAGCTCCATGGCTGATAGAGCAGTATAATTTGTGTATAAAACCTTATACCTGCATGAGAATGTGTACTTAGATGAGAATAGAGTACACTAAAATAAGCATGACACCTAGGACTTCTCTATAATTGGAAGCGGTCATTGGCGTACTACATGTGATGACTACAGGGGTATCAGGAAATCCTCATCGCAGAAACAGGATTTGCTCCATTTTATTTATAGTGTGTCTTATTCAGTGCAAATAGTAGCAATTTCTGAGGCTAAAATACCCTCCACAGCAACAGTTTTGATGGCTGCATTGCCACAGGACCTCTATGAGAAGGGCTGTCCATAGACAGCAATGCATACTGCTAAATGACGCACTCACATTAGCAAAACCTGAATTCAACCCAGGCTTGAGACAGGACTGCTCTGTTCCCCATTCTGACACTACATGACTATTTAACCCTAGGTAAGTTATTTGATCATTCAGAATTTCAGAGTCTGCATTAGTCTAATGAAGATAATAACAATAATCATGTGTGTCACAGATACAGTAGGGCTTGGTTATTATGTTCTTGTGAAGTGTTTGAAAGAGCGCCAGATGAAAGGGAAATTAGGAGAAGGAAGATTAATTAAAAGACATGTGCATCCCAAATAAAAAACAGACAGGAACATTGTTGCTATTATTAAGAGAGAGGCTCTCTGATTTAGGGCAGCTTTTATTTCTATGTTGGTAAAGCAGACCCATTTTAACCACTTTCCACATTCAAACTTTATTTGTAGATTGTGGGTAGGTGATAAAGGCTGCTGAGCCTCTGCTATTGCAAACATAAAGGCCTTTGATCAAAAGTCTGATTTCACAGTAACTAGCGTCTGTGATATGACAAAGCTCACAGGCCTGCCTCTGTTTTAACTGTTGCAAGGCAAAACAAGGAATCAAAAAATTACACCCACTCTGAAGGAAAGACTAGGACTGAAGAAAAGGAAACATTTCCTGTGGATAAACACACCATAGTGAGCACACTCACCGGTGAGAAATGTTGCAATGAAATGATATTAACAAGCACTTGGGAATTTAACAACAGACTTGTGCAAACAGAAACATTTCTACAGAGCTTTTTAGCTAGGAAGGACTAAGCAGTTATCATTTAGGTCAGTATCATTACTTCTTTTAAACATGGGGAAAGGGACAGAGTTGACAGATGCAGCGATACATCTGAGCTCACGTTCATTGAGCAGCACAGCCCAAAAAGAGACTCCAGCTCCCTACTTTTTCCCTAAGCCCCAGCCTGGACTGCTACCCACTGGCGCAGGCTTCCTCCTTTGCCAAAGATGAGCCCCAGTTCTTCCTGCAGCATGCTAGGAGCGTTAGGCACCATACTGCAATTCAACATCATCCGGTGACAATCTTAACTTCATTGCGTGAATTTCAAAGCAATACCAAATTCCATGAACTACTCCTTAGGGCATTCAGGAATTAATTTCTTAAAAATAGATGAGTACAGGAACCTGGGAAAAAAATTAATAATCGTACATCCTTTCCAGGATACAGAAAACCCTTTCCTTCAGCTTGCACAGAAAGGTGTGTGTTTTTAAAAAAACAACAGCATGGTATTGAGCCCTTCATTTCTCAAGAGTCAGATTTATTTTTTTTCTAATTGCTGTCAGCAAGTCACCTACACTTTCATTTGTAATAATTAACAACGCAGTAGAAGAAAAAAGGACATCGCCTCCACTCATTTCAGGAGACACTGCAATACATCTAACTAAAGAGGGAGTTTGGGTTTCCCCCCCTCAACTACAAACAGTAAAAGGCTCTAATTTATTCAGCTTCTGCTCATGAAATGTGCATTAATTCCTTAATGACAGGTGCACCTCAGAGTCAGGACAGCTAATCACAAGATCAAGTTAACCACAGCACATAGCTCATAGAAGCCCACATCTTTTTTAGTAACTAATGATCCCTGTTTTCCTACGGCTTTACGTCTTGAAACAGCATTCTCCAAGTTTTTTCAGAGGTGGCAGATGTTCAAAATCTTTTGCCTTTGTGGTTTCTTTCTAATAAATGTTAAGCTCATGTTACATGGACTCCCTCATTTCCCTGGCTCCAAATTTCTATGAACCCTCTAGCAGCACTGTATCTTTGAGAAGTCTTCCTTCTTCACGTACGGCCAAAACTGACCAACGGATTACGAGAGTAAAGGGTGAGGGAAATAAAGTATAATGTAGGGAGACTGACTTACGAAGTGCCCTCTATTTAAAAGAAACTGCTTCCATTGCAATTCGTGTCTTCCTTTATTAGAATTGCTAAAGTTCTTTATTTTGGTCATAGTGGCCACATTTTATTCCAGTGACTTTCCTGCTTCAGAACACCTCGATGCATTATAGACCTAAAGACAGCCACAGAGGCTTTTCCTCTCTATACAGAAGCAAGCCAGCACTATTACTCCACTCTATCTATAAACTTGGAAATGTGAGCATCCTCCCATATCAGTTACAACTCTCTCTTCTGTTAGTCAACACTGTCAGTCTTCTAGTAAGATAAAACACCACACAACTCTGGTGAAAAATGAACCTTGCTAAATTTCTTGCAATGGCATTTAATAACTTGAAGTTTCATAGCTGGCCAATAAAACATCACTTTTGGGATAGACAGTCCCGAACTCTTACTCCTTATCTCAGGATGTTTTTATGTGAAGCGGAAAACTGTTAAATCTTCAGAGATAATCAAGATTGGACACAGGTGCTGCACATAAGGGACTATCACATTTCAGCAATGTATGAAAAGCAAAACAGTATTTATCTTTCCCTCCCTACCCACACCCTACTTTTGCATACAAATATCTAAACAGCTGAAGAGATGGGGTCAGGAAGAAAATGCTTAGATTTGTACAGAACATAAAATGCAAAGCTCCCTTTGAAGAAATAGCCTGTTGGGGTCCCGTGAACAAGCTGTTGCACTGAAAACATCCATTTTAAAATTAAAAGGCAACCCAGTCCTCAATCTGAACAGTAATCCATGTTCTTTGGTCCTGCACGTCAGTCACTGGTATTAAAGGTACTTCTTTTAGGACACATGTCAATCCTTCTGATCATTTATTCTTGATTTAGATGTTGAGCAGAAAATAAAGCATCTTAGATGTATGCTCATTAGAACCCAACATAATATAAAGGGGATGAAATAAAAAAAAAGCAGTGCCAGTCTGAGGCAAAAGGGGAAAAAAAACCCAAACTTCAGTGCTGTCTGATTATTGAAAGTAACTCACAAAAGTACTATAAAGTCCCTGTGCAGTCAGTAAATTTCAAGTAAATGAGGATTCAGGAAGTGCTGCAAAGTCTCAGGACCAAAATCGGTGCTATCACATAAAGTGATTCTCAGATAAAAGAAACTCCTTGTCAAGCATTCTGCTGTGCGGTATATACCTGTTGCAAGCGGAGAGCAGACTTGAGATCTTGTAGAAGTATGCCATGCCCGAAAGCCTTTATTCCTTCTGCTCATGACACTGGCTGGAATCATGCTTGACTCCAAGAACCACATGGTGTGCAAGATACTTGCCGGGAAGCTGGGCTGTAGAGCACCTGCTGACCACCGCTCGTGTAATCCCTCAGTGCTGAACTAAGAGAAGTTTGGTCTGGATACAAGTGCAGAACACACCATAGTACAGATATAGCTCACCGCTGAACGTGTTTTAGCATATATAGATGGTAGGTAAATCCACAAGGACCTGACAAGATAGGTATGTGAGCTACCATAGCACAAAGAACTTCATTTTCAACCAGGCAAGTGCCAAGCTAGTGAGGGCGCTTTCAAGTCAGTCCAAGAGCCAGACATGAATGCCACCCAAACAGCAGCAGATAGCTCTGTGCAGGTCTGAACAGGCACGCCAGGTGTTCCCAGGAGGTACGCACTTTACCGAGGGAGCCGCAGCATTCCTCACCAACCTCCGTATAGGAATGGTTTTCACATGGGGTCCCAGAAGTCATTGACTCCGTAAGCTATTCCCCACAAGGTATTGGGGATGATGGAAATGGAAAGAAGAGAAAATTGATCTTTTCATTAATTTAGAAAGATGCAATTCATGACTCATAGCAAGCTTGTATAAATAAATGGCATCATTTAAATCTTATTTGTAATTATACTTCAAGCCAAATACTTTTAAAGCTGCACTGAGAATATGGCATCCAATTGTCTAATTTATTGTTATTTTAAGCAGGTACTGTACGCCCAAATTCCCTTGGCAGATTATATCTCATCTTAAGTGTTTTGCTAGAGGTAATTTTCACATGTTCATGACAGCAGCAATGAGAGGAAGGAAATCACACAAAAAAGAATTCCATCTATGTTGCCCAATTTCTTCCTCTCTCTGTGGCAAGGTGAAAGAGATTTGTGCACTGCAAAGCTGTACTCTCGCTGTGCTCTGCCTGGTTCGGCACATAAGAGAAAGTGGAAGTGAGGAAGGACCAAATGCAAGTGGTTTGGGAAAGGAAATAAACCAGTAGACTTTCTGTACCTGCCATGCATTTCTTAGAAATATGAAAAACTGCTCTTTGTGCTCCTCCTGCTCACTACACTAGCCACCTGTTCATTACAACAATGGAAATGAATAAGGAACAAAAACTCATAAGTAGATCACCTTGAAAGTCTTGTTCATACTTCTTCATCAGCCTCCTGCAGTCCCCAACCACAGACTTAAATTTCATAAGGATCAAAAATGTATAAAACCCCTAGAAGTTACTGAGGGGAAAATTATTTGTGCTAATGCATATATAAGTCTGGAACACCAATCTGCCTAGGAAATGAGTCTTATTAACACCTCGCTTGAAATACCCCAGGCATGCTTAGAAGGCACCTGGTGATCCGCAAGGCAATTGATGCAATTTTGAGGAGCTGTCACATAGCTGGTTGTTCTTGAAAAGTTGGACAGAGAACAAAAATAGTTGGAGAAGGGCCTATCACGTATCTACTGCTTTTTGATACCTCCATTGCTGTGCTGCATAAAATCTAAAACTTGTAGCGAACACATGGAAAGTTAGCAGCCTCCTAATACATACCACTCCTAATAGCAAGAAGGATCATAGTCACCCATTTATTCACTACAGAAGTTGAGTTTTTTTAGAGTTACCATCTGTCCTTTTCTCAATGCACTGTTTAAAACAAAAGAGACTTCCACATGAAAGTATAAGCAAATCCTAAAATGCTGTATTTACCAGGACTGATAAGATAGACATATTCAGAGAAAATCATGCCCTAAATCAGTTTAACTTCTTTTTTCTGCTGCTGGAATATCTGGATTGCTCCTTCCTCAATTAAGAAACTTGCCTTTCATGCCAACTCAAATACCATGCAATGGATTTGGTTTTGTCTCCTGCTCATTTTGCTCCCATTTTGTGATGAAGCTGACTGAGGAATCAGAACTGCTCCATGCACACTAAAACAGAACACAAATATTGTAGGTTTTCTCTGTGTTCAGAAACACAATCAGCAGCTTGACTTTTATATGACCACTATTTAAAAATACACACATAACCCTATCCAATCTTGAACTGACTTCAAATTTCTTTCTTTACTTAGCTGCATTCCTATTAAGTGCCTGCTACAGGTAAGAAAATACGATTCGATATCTGAAATGGCAGAGACTGAGAGAATTCTCTTGCAATTACTTCTAAATGACCTGGAATTTCAGAGAACAATTAATTTCCTTGTTGGTGGGGTCACAAACTGCTGTTCCCTATCTTCTGATGCTCTTAAGGGCCCAGAGGAAGACAGCAGATATTCAAGGACAACAGAAGATCTTAGATGTTAGAAGATGCAGATGTGAGAAATGATGAAGGCATTTGTTAAATGCAGACATACTCCATTCTACTCTTACCTTCTTTTTTGTGTAATTTCCTAGTTTTTATATTGCTATCAATGCCACTTTTGGGGGCAAGGAGAAAGAAAATATTCACGCCAGGAACACCACCCTAGGATACTGCAAAAAGAAATGACTGCATAAAACATCTATAGACATAACGATCCTGCTGAGTGCTAGAGGCATAATACATCTCCATTCAGCTAAACTGTGCAGTAGAGAAGTGGAGAAAAACTGCAGAAATTGCTTTGAACACATGAACAAAAAAGTGTTTTCCTACAGCCATCATCAGGTTTGCTTGTCAGATCAGATGCCTTTTTTTTGTGTGCTTCATTCAAATGCAAAGAAAATAAAATTGCTAGTTCTGATATTTACACCCTTCACGTACGCAGCTGGGGTGAGACCTCTGCTGTGGTGCAGCAACAGCATCAACAAAACAGCCTAAACCTAATGGCAGTCATACTGCAAGAACTATTTAAAAATATACGCAAGATTTCTTGACTCCTTACTACATACTCTCTAATAAACCTTATGCGTATATAATTTTAAAGAACTGATTTTTACAGCAAGTTTTAGGGAAACGTTTCAATTCAGGGTAAAGATTAAGATCTTGAAAGTAGGACTGAAGGAAGGAGGTTAATAAAAGTAGATGGAGTCTTGAGAAACCTTCTCCCTACTTCAGCAAGGAAAGCAGAAGCTTCACAGAAGGCAAATCTTTTTGGAGTCACCAGCAGACATTTGTCTTGTTTTAGCTCCCCATCTGACAACAGCACACACTCTGCCTCATGCTGCACCTTTTTAAAGAAACACAGAATCAGCCCTAACGTTTTAAGAAGTAAGATTTAAGAACTGCCATCTCCTATGCGTTGGTTTACCCTTGCGATATTTGGCACTCTCCTTAAAACAACTATTGCTGCAGTCACTGAATTCTTTCAAGACTAAACTCTTCAAAACCGCATGGTTGTGCAGAAAATCCCCAAAACAGGAAAAAAAACAGGCTCCAAATCCAGAATAAAATTCAATCACACACAAAAAGTATTTAGAAATCTAAGTTTCATGGCAAACTTGAAAGGCCTGTTCATTATTGTAGCAATTAATCTCTGTAGGTATAAGTTCCCATCAGACACCACCACCCCCCTGCCTTTTATTTGTTTTTTGCAAACAGAAAAATGATGATCCCTAATACAAAAAGCTTGCATAGACGTAAGACAACAAGGCCACACATTAACAGAGGGACAAATGAAAGGAGAACACAAGAAAACAACCCATCGTTTCTGTCGCTGACAGGTATCCTGACCAACTCAATGCCCTCTTTTCCATGTAACTGCTGTGAAACAAGCCCTGCTCCTGTAAAGCTGGAAGTAAATAAAATCCTCTGCCTTTTGCTTTGCTACCAAAAGACTACTATGGCTATCCGTCCTCACAAAGGACAGATTATTTATCTGGTTTTCCACCCCCACGAAAATTTAATTTATCTTTCTTAACTGATCGGCACAGTGTCCCAGTCCCTTGCTTATCATCTACTTATTTCCACCTACCTGCCCTGCCCTGACCCACTTGCTACTGCTCCCAAAGTCACCTGCCAAAACGACAACTTGTGTGGCCATGGCCACAGTTACAGGGGGAACAAAAGCACCTGGAAGGGAAAGGGGAACATGTGTTTTTGCTTTACTTCCTCCTCCCTGCAGAAAACAATAACTAATTTGCCTTATAAGACAAAACTAACAATGTTACTGCCTACAAATATTCAAAGTAAGCCTTCAGAAATGACCACGCACATCTTATTTCAGCAGAAGCATGTCTTAATGCTTGTCCCCATTGCTCCAGCTAGATACAGATGAGTTCCAGAGCCTCCTAAAGTGCTTTCAGTTGCAACAATTTCCTCTCCAAGTCCTTCATACTAATTGATAGGCTCTGAATCACATCACCAATTTCTGTCAAAGTACAGGTATTTAAATGCCATCCATCACCATATTTTTACTTAAAAGCCCTTACCTTCCTTCTCCCCTTTCGCACACACACTTTCTCTCTCTCAGCATAACACAGGGAAAGCTTCATGTTTTAATACACACTAACATCAGCTGCAAACAGGAGGTGTGAAAGGAGATTAGGTATGCAAGTCAACCCATTCACAAATTAACTGCCTGTTCGTTTTCAGGAGCGGGGTGCTTTGCCACACTGCAAAGCACTTACCAAACAAGGGGCAGCTCGGGGAGCATCAGTGTTTCTCTAGAAGCTTGAAAACAACTGAAGCAGATATAGATGAAAAGATACCTTCATTTCTCTGAGAAGCCATTTCAGGATCAACCTCTTCTAGCTGCTGTTCTCAGTTTCCAAACACAAGGTAGACACCAGCATCACCACCATCATTATGATATTAATAATAATTAACTTACAGGACCACTATGAGTATTGATTATTTGTGAGGAGTTCTTATAAGCTAGACAGTCTTGCTATGCTAGGTGGGAAAGCAGACCGAGGGAGGCTGTGCCCATCCAAGAGCACACAGCAGCGCTGCAGGATGGTCACTCTGCAACATGGGC
>NW_010524448.1:11657-16128 GCF_000687285.1 Phaethon lepturus | reverse complement strand
CTGAAGTCCCCCAAAATGACTGAGCCTCCTCCCTGTCCTTCTAGCACCACTTACAGCAATGCAGCAGGGTTAAAGAGCACAGGGACTTCTGCAAAAGGATCCACTCTTGTGGACCTTAGGACTCTGCGGTAATAGAAACGGCAATACTTCACGGCAGTGTCCAAAACCTAGCTTGAGCGCTCTGTTCCTTCTTCCATTCACCCTTTCTAACACAGGAAAATACAGAAGCAAAATCTTGATCTCAGTTGTACAGTATAAGCACTCTGCAACTGCCCTGTATTCACACTAACATGAAGAGACTTCAGCCCAGCTGTTTTCCTTACAAGCTTCACGTTACTCAACTTTGATCAAGATATGAATATCATTTCCTTTCTGGAACTTTTCAACCCAAAATAAACATTCCTCCTTCACAATCAAACATTTTTATACAAACCCAATACTAACATTTCACAGCACGTTTGAAAAATAAATGGTTGCAGCCTATCAAGTAAAGCATTTTGCTTAAATTACACACTCTTATTTCATAAAATTACAGAATGTGGTTTTGTCTCCTTGCCATACCAGGGACTGCACAGGAGTGCACTGCAGCACTGTTACTGCTGCTGCTGCACCACATACGCATTCTCAAACTGCTTAGACCCAGTCTTCTGCTTCGTAGTAAACAATACAGAACCCCATTAATTTTTTCAGAAGCAAAGATAACAATGATCAGCCTTACTGGTTGATGGCTGCCAACAGCAGACAGAATCCTATTATACATAACGAAAGGCCAGTGAAGGAATTAGTGCGTAAAGGTATGGCACAGGTGATCCATGTGCTAAGCAGAGAGCTCCGCTCTCCCGACAGTCGTCGTTACTCGTCTGCACAGGACACAGCACAACAGAGTTCTTAATTGCAATTCCTAACTGTAAATGGAAATAATACGTAATTAGTATATAACCAAAAAGCTTTCCCCAGGCATTTCAGATTTGTTTAAGAAGCACCCATAACTACTTTAGTAAGTATCAAAGCTCCACTTCATTTTAGAGTTGAGCAGAAAAGTAAAAGTATCTGGAGCTTGAAGTATCTCTGTACTTCAAGACTGACCTCCATCCACAGGTTAGGTTATATGACAAGCACTTAAAGAACTGAATAGTTTGGTTAATTGCATTTACTTGTCATGTCCTCTTACTTGAGAAATCCATACTGAAACTATGAGTACAGTAATGGTTATAACAACAACAGGGGATGCTCAGAGGATAAAATTGATGTAAAAGGCAAACAAAGAATAAGATTTAATTTCTCAGGGCTCCTAAAAGAAGCCAACAACAAAAAAACACCATGATGAAAAGTCAACTGAAATGGTGAAAAACAGATGAAAATGCAACTCAGACCCACCTCTCCTTTTATCTCAGCATTTCTACTTTTCAGACTTTACAATAAATTATATATTCTTTCAGTTTATGACATAACAATTAAACATATGGCCTAACATGAGAGACTGGGTGCTAACTGAAACTCAAACGATGTAGCTAGTCATTTCAAACCAGCCAAAGGCAATAGCAATAAAAGCAATAGCTTCCACAAGCTGACAGGAACTAAAGAGCAGAGCAGATTATTTGCGATATTCTTGGCTTTTGCATAGCAAACACCTTGGAAATTTTCCTGCAGCAGCTCTTGATCTCATATTTTGAAGTGTCCTAGAAGAGGACAGCCTGGTTCTCCAGCACATCCTTCTGCTGGATGGTTACACTGCTGCTGAAGAACACAAACTTCTCTCTCCAGCCAAAAGGCAAACCAAGCACATTCCTCACACATACAGCAGGCACCTTCTGCACCCCAGCACCTTGCTCATCGCTGCTGCCTTCTCAGGGCTTTCTATTACAGCACAAGAGACAGCTTCTCAGTCCTCCCTGACAGGCAAGCATCTCCACCTAGATTAAACAGAAAAAGACCACGCTGAGGAGTTTAAAACATTCAAAATTCCAGCTCAGAAAAGAGCTGCCAGTGGCCAACATTTCTAAGGGCAAAATTACAGTGTGTGGGAATTACAGATCTGCAGACAAACCAGCAATTTGTGAGGAATTCAAGTCACCAGAAGCGACAAATTAAGACCACAACGCTAACAAAATTAGACACAGTCTCCTTTTAACCTCATCTCTATTTTTAAGGAAGCTTTTTTTTTTTTTTTAAGGTTTTGTATTTGTTGTGTTGTTAAGTTTCCGTGAAATTGGGCTGAGAGCAACTGTTCAGGAATGAAGTTTCCCCATAATTTACTCTTATTACCTTCGAATGTGTGACATTATGCCCATGCCTGTATAAGGAGGTTTCTCTCAGCAATTTAACAGAGTGACAGAGTCACCCAGCAAAGACAAAACTCAGTAGCAACATGAAAATTTCCATAATATTTGCAAATATGCCACTTGACAGGAGGCTGTTAGCTGTAGGATTTTTTTTTTTTTTTTTGAGGTTCGCTTGCGTTCTTCAGTCTTCTCTCCTGTTGGGGACACCGCTAGAGCCAAAAGGCAACTGTTTCCCAGTGTGACTCTTGCTCATCTACACATCAACAGACTGAACTGTGGAAAAACAAAACAAGAACCAAGCCAATTTCCACCACCCTCCACCCAATAACAGTAAAATCAAACAACAGCATCTTTAAAGTCGTGCCTGTTCATTTCGATAATTACTCTAACAGTCCATCTAAGCACGGCCTCTCATCCCCCTTCTCCAAAGGAGAAACCAAAACCTGAAGGAGTAGGAGGAAACAGCTCATCTGCTGAATACAATGTTCGGAAATGCGAGGTGAACATTCCTCACCAAAGCAAGATGAATGTTCCCACCCGAGCACAAAGAAAGGGTTCATATTTCATATATTTCCCATTGTTTGAGCTTGCTTGTACATAAGTAACCACATTTAGCAATCACCAATGGGAGATACTTAGCAGCTAAAGAGATTAATACTTTTAACAGCTCAATAGCAGAAGCAATAAGGCAGGCTGCACCCTCTTCAGTTCTCCCAACACTCTGATTCTGTCAGAGATCCACCCTTCCATAGGTACAGTTACCTAACACCCACCAGTGTGATATGCAACATCCACTGCCCAAATGAAAACATCATATGAAAACTATCCACAATGAGGGGGCTGCAGCAACAAATCCCAAAGGAAACCAGATGCCACAGTTCACTGTTCGTCTAAGCAGGGCTCTTCAAAAGTTCCACTGCACAATGCTGTCTTGATTTTCAATGGCAGAAAGAGTGGGATACAAAGTCTGTGTGGAATCAAAGAATTCTGGATTGAATCAAGTGAATACTTTGAAGTGAAAGACAGTTAAATGAGATGGCTTCATGACATAAAAAATATCCTGTAGGTACTGATGGAGGCAGTGATTTCAAATTTCCACATTGAAAAAGTGTTGGTTTGACTCCAAGGGGTTCATCAGACAGGGAAAAGCATGATGGCAGAACTTGTGCAGAGAAGGCAAGTCTCACAGCCCAGTGGCCATTTCACACTCAGGTACTGCTGCACCTCGATCCTACTCAAAGTGCAGCTGGTAAGGGTCCTGCATGGGGAAAAGGCAGCAGCCTGTGCCCAAGAGAAGGCACACTGCCCGGAAGATCTGAATAGAAACAGCAAGAGAGGCTTTACCAACCTACAACAGATTTCAAATAGAAGTCTGCAGTGTTCCACAAGTGACTGCTGCTGTCCTGAATGACCCAGCCTCCTTGCACAATTACCACTTGATGCCAGTCGCTGGTGATTTGGGTTGCTGCCTTTCTTTATGTATTTAACAGAAACTCCTAACACTGCCCTTTCTAGCTTTTATTACATGCACTGAAAGCACGTTTCAGCTGGACCCTGTAAAAAGATAATGCAGAGCGTTTATGGACAAAGACAAGCTTTAGAAGACTCGCAAGGAATTAAGTGTCCTTAAAACTATTAACTGAGATAGAAGGAACAGGGAACACTTATCAGCACAGGCTGCTGGCACACAAGGTCATAGCAGCAGCCAGCAATGGCAGGTGCAAATGATGAAATCTGCGTGCAAATTCTAGAGGGACAGCTTTCTAACAGAGGAGCTCTTCTCCACCGGGGCTGGTGCCACTGGTTAATTCGATTACACACAAGTGAGAGCCGGGGGGAGGGAGAGAAGGAAAGAAAAGGAGAGTGAGGACCCTCTGAGCACCCATGCTGAACTTAAAGGGCGCATGCAGCTGCAGCCTCAGCAGCAGGGGTACCGAACAGTGGTCCACAGCAAAATTACAGGGGGATCAGACAGCTGACATGGCATGATGCTTTGGTAGACAAAAAATTACTTGCTTTCCCCTCAGCAAACCACACGCCGCATAGCAATTTTGACTGGAAAGACGCTATCCCAGATTTAAAGGGAAACTAATCTGTTAAAAGAAATACATCACTGAGCAGGAGAGTCTGGAATCTGTGTGTAAACACACCACCACACACACAGACTGACACTTCATCCATAACACTTG
>NW_010524448.1:6884-11626 GCF_000687285.1 Phaethon lepturus | reverse complement strand
CTCTTTCAGCTTCCCACCAAGTCTTTTACTACCTGGCTGTTTACGAGCTGCCAGGAGGCTCTTTTCTAACCATAACTTGTAACCTAAAAGTGCGCAAAGTGTGCTCTTGCTTCCCTCTAGCCCTGGAATCTTACAGAAGTGCCCTGCGACTGTTTCTTTAAAAGATAGAACAAGTCAGTCTACTGCATTCTGGGTTAAAAGGGAAAAAAACTAAAACAACAAAAACCAACACTAGAGTCTAGGATCAGGTCTTCCAGACTAAGCCCAAGAATATCACTAAAAAAGAAAATTGCTCTTGTTGGGATATTTAGGTAGGATTTTTTTAAACGTACCTTAAAATTGTCATGACACTACCTACCGGGGTCTAAATTATACTTTCAAAATTATATGTATTAATATCTAAAGTGTGTAATTATAAAGAAGCAGATATATTTTAGAAACACCATACTTACAAACTTATTTTTTAAAATAGAAATTTTCTGCATGACTGTAAGATCTGTATTTTAGGTCTCCTGTCTTTATGACTCAACACTAGCAGAGGCAATTGGAGTCAACATGTTCAGATGGAAGCTGCCGTGATCTTCTTATGTCAATGGCATTGATAAAAAAAAAGAAAATAAAAGCAAACCTTACTCTTGCAGGACAAAAGAAAACCCTGAAAACACTGGAAAAACTGTGCTGCTAATAAACGTTCTTCTTACCAGCTTCCTTCACTAAAGCCAAACTCATGCAAGCAAAAAGTTTTATGTACTTCTTTTAATCTACCAAGGAAAATACTGAGTTTGCCAGCCAAAAGGACAATTAGTGAAATTTACAAACAGCTTAATTATCAGATCAGTGATTTACATCTACTAACTAGTGACATCCACACCATGACTGATCCTGCCTGTTGTTTTTTCGCAGTCTCTGCACAGAGACTAGAGGCTGAATGTCTACGACCATCTAGACATACTGAACTCTCACTGCTGGGCTTGTTCTGTGTACACAAACCTCTTGCTACAGATAGCAATTGCATAGGAAATCTCTCCTACTCAAGATTGAAGCAGTTTGTACTTCAGTTGCACAAGTCTTCGAGTGAATAAAACCAAACATTGTCAGGTTACAACATCCAGTGGTTCCTAAATGGTGATGAATGTATATCCTATTCACATAGAAAACGTGAAGGGATGGTACAACAGAGCTTGACTAAATATTTAAATCAAGAATGTTAAATCCCGATTCAGATTGTATTGCATGTGCTTACAGATAGAAACCTCTACCCAGCCACTCCCGTAACTTGTGTTTTTATTCAAACATTAGCTCTACTGCTACTTTATTCTTGTTAAGTGGCTTTGGGCAATGCAAGTGACTTAAATGTACACTTGTGAGGCAAATGTAAGCTTGCAATGATGTACATTTGAGTTTGACATTTATACCATTACATATTTTTTAACATAATATGACTACAGAAGCATTACTAATTTTGAGTCATTTCCAAAGGAGAAAAAGAAGTTTAACAACAACAATGAAATGCAGAGCAAAAGTGATTTACTGCTCTCTTCTTCAGCTACTGTTGCAATCCCTCTTGATCCACAGTCCAAAAAACTGAGAATTTTGGTAGCTTTGTAACAACTTAAAGTACACTCACTGTACCTTGAAGAGCTGCCAAAAATGTGCCTTAGTATCTCATGCATCTTAGCACACCTTTAAGGACAAAGGTAATTTTAACCCTACTTGGAAAAGTGTTTTAGCTTTTAAGAGCTTTACTGAAGCATGACATGAGAGACAAAGAACCTCTGGAAGGGCACTATGCAAGCAACTCAACAAATGTGTGTTCACTAGAAATAAGCTCCAAGAAGTGCAGCTGTTCTTCCCTGCACTGCATCTGTAACTTCTGAGACACACAGGTTCATAAAGATGCCCCACTTCTCCCCTACCCCCAACCCCAGCAACTTAGTATGACCCAAATGTATTTAAGTAGTGAAAGGTCTACCCAACTCCATGGGTGTTAAAGCACATAAAAATCAGCACACTAGCTTCCAAAACTGGTCACACAACTAAGCTTCGAAAATAACTGAGAGTGATATCCATTTATGTCAAGTTGGAATTGGGCAACATGTAAGGGGTGCAAATATGGCTACCTGAAAATACATGTTTTATGAAGGAAATAGCAAGTGACCCTAAATTTTAGCAGTTCTCCCAAGACCCTGCTATAAGGAAATAGGCAAGAGAAGCAAAGTCATTAATTCTACCGCTTTTTTGGCACTTCTGTATACAGTTCAAAGTACACCGGAGAGCCAGCAAGCACACACCAGTACATGCTAGCGAAACACTGCAAACTGCTCATAAGCATCTGGTACCTGCATACATATAAAAAACTAGATTAAATGAGCACAGAGGTAAATGAAATAGTTGGTTATTCCCTCAACAGCTAAAACATGCTGTCGCGGAGAAAGGCAGGGAGAAAAGGGCAGAAGATGCACTCACTGTGGGGAGTACTAGTGGGTGAGTGCTCAACCTTTGACCAGAATTAGAACATTCTGACCAGTGACTCGAGGTTTTTCATTAGGGACTGTATAATTTATGCAGTCTGTATGAAAGCAGAGATGAACAAAACCACCAGGATTCCTCTCATTTAGAGAGGGGAAAAAAAAAAAATCTCCCTTGCCTTAATACCAGTTGAGAATAAAACACCTATACTTTTTAATGCCCCAAACACCATAGCTTAATGGATCATCAGAAGCTCCGGAATCTCGGCACGTTGTTACAGTAAAAAAATCAGTGACTAGAAACCAACACCTTAGAATTTTCCCTATCTTGTTATACAGAAGTCATCTCTGAAAGATCAATGTTTGCCCTTCCAAGCATTATTAATCAGGTACCTTTTTTTGGTAGTTCTAAGTTACAAGCTCCTCAAAAATTGCAAAGGGGAAAAAAAAGCCTCGTCTCCCAATACTATCACATTCCATGTCTTTTTGTCCTCCCCCTTTCTCTTCCCCAGAGAAGGAACTAACACATCCAAGATACAGCTGATCAGGAGCTGTCAGTTTAAATCAGAGCACTGTAGCTGTCAGTCACCAGTGGCCCTTGGGTATTTTGTTTCCTGAATATATGGAAGATTGTTATGCTGAAAGTTAGCTAGCATTTCTGGCTGCTAGATGGAAATAAGAAGATTATTATGTTTTAGCATTAGTATAGCTGCAGCAGTATTTCAGTTCTAATAGCTTAACACACAAACACATGCAACGACCATTCTTTGTGCCGCATTGGTGCATTAGACATCATTTTTCCTTATTGCATAGTTTGTTTCCAAACTTATATGGTCAGCACTTATTAATAGTGTTGCAATTCTATATTAATTATTACTTAGCCCTGACAGTATGCCTAGAACCGGACAAAATTAGTCCCTGTCCCAAAGTGTTTAAGCAGCTCTGATTCAGTGTCCCATAACCAACATTTCATACACCAACCTGCTCAGTTACTAAAGCCTGGATAGTAGCGTAAGTTGGTCAGCTGATGTCACATCAAATTATTTAACTCATGCTGCTCAGGATCGCTAAGCCACAGTGGGTCTAGCTAGGAGAAAGTTTACAAGCACAACCCTGATGGAAAAAAACACTCAACACTAAAGGCAGTGTAAAAGTGAGAAGACAGTATCTCATGCAAAAAAAAAAAAAAAAAAATTAAATCCTGTCATAGTCTCACATTTTCAAATGAAAAGCCTCACTGAAGAGGTATACAGCAAGAGCACATGGTGGTTTGTAAACTTCCCAACCTGCACACCTGGTAGCAAAACTGTGCTAAAGCAGCTATATACGCCAGCATAAATGCAAAACATCCAAAGTCACCACTACAACAGAGGCACAAATCAGGAAATACAGAGGTGGCAGGCAGAAAAAAGTAAAAATTGCAAGTCAACAACAGGGCAAGACCCCTCTCCCCTTTCAGATTTGTACTGCTTTGTTGGCATACTCTCCCAAAGGATCACTTCTCTGAAATGAGAACATGCAGGGAGAGCAGATCATCAAATCACAGGACAGCCATATAAATCAAAGTTAACCTTTCAGTAGGTTTAATTCAAGCCGTGCAGGCCTCACACAGACAGAAGTCCTGTTGACTCTGTCAGTTCACCCACTCTTGTTGTTTTCCATGTTGCCGAGAACACAGGGCACACATTCTAAGACAATAATGACATGTTTCTAACACAAAGAAAATGGGAAGCTATGAAACAAATAATTAACTGTGTTCTGTTATTTACATAATTATTGGCAGAAGCTTGAATAAGGAGTAAAATGGATTACTGCAGTTTTGGTTCAATGTAGCCTTAAAATAAAAAAACATCATCACATGTGAAGGCTGAAAGGATTTTCATGCCAGCATGTGGTTCTCTCAGTCTGCCAGCCAAGCACCAAGCTGCTGCTGCAGCTATTCTCCACAGAAACCCTGATCTTTTCCCTCCACTGTTCTGTTCAGCCACTGCAGTTGCTGGCCACCAACAGAAGCATAGGAAAGTTATTAAAAAAAAAAAAGAAGAGCCTGTAGGAGATAATATTGTTCATCAACAATATAACCTTGGTATGTTCATATTGCTGAAGCCTGAGTTTATGTCTGGCAAGTATAGAGCTGAGTTTTTCTTCTGTATTTCTCTCCCTTCTCTTCAGCTAAAATTGCTCTATGATTTCAGTTGTGGTAGAAGATGAACAGTTCTGAAGAAGGACGATTGATATTTATTCCCTCAAAAACAGAAATACAGAAAAGGTGGG
>NW_010524448.1:0-6853 GCF_000687285.1 Phaethon lepturus | reverse complement strand
CTCTTCCGACATGCTTCATTGCTGTCTAGAAGGATCAGCCTGACAGAACTCAATTCCTTACTCTGTCATTTTATATTTTGAGAGATAACATGGTGGTTCCCAGCCATGTCTTGTGTGGACACTTTCATGAAACACACAGCATCATTAAGAGTGGGAAGAGACCACCAGAGGGTCCTGAACAGCTTATTCAAGAGCCTTCCAAAAGAAACCTTCAGCTACTCCTGACTGGCAACAGGTCTAAAGGAATGACCTCAAAAGTGAAGGATTCTACATCCCTTCAGTCACCTTACATTCTCACTTTCCTGATTGTTTATACTGTTGTAAAACCAGAAGCATTGAAATTAGCATTACCTCCCTTTTGCTTCCTTTCCCTGCAACCCTACAGAAGTAGTTGGGTTACATAAGACAGAAACATCCACAAAATAACAATGAAAACAGATCTATCAAAAACAGAAAAAAATCTGTACGAGATGCCTATTGTGTGTGCCAATTCTAAGTAAAGTACTCATCCAGTCTATGAATAGTACGGTGAACTATTTTAATAGTACCAAATTCAAAGGGAGGTTTCTAGTAGTTAAGAGAACTAAGCGTTTGGGGCTTTGTTGTTTGTTCTTTTATTTTGCCTGCACCCATCTTAGATTTGTTTCTTGACTTTCAGACCAAGAATTTCTGTCCAGTTCACCAAAAATGCAATTTTCAAGAGAGGTCCGTGCAAAGTTCTGTACCCAAACTCCTCTGGAAGCCACTAGGAGTTGTTACACCTCTCTGGGATCTGAGCCCAAGCCCATTTTGCTCAGCTCCCATTAACTTCCATGGCCTCTCCAGCACTTCACAGATCCTTTGTAGAACTCATTTTGAACATACACTGTTTTTTTTCTACAACACTCATCACCCTACATCCACAGTGGCAATTCCCAGAAAACTCTCTCAACCAGCAGGAGGGCATCATCCTTCATCATCCATTTCCAACAGACATCTTCACGCTTTCTCCTGTGATGCTCATCATGTTTAGTAGATGCTGTCTGTAAAAACATTTGCTGAGAGTTACTGTTGTCTTCCCTCAAATCCCTCCTCACTCTTTCACTATGCTGCCTACCAAATAAGTCATATCTGCTAATCTCCCAGGGCCCCTTACACTAACCAATACTGTCTCTTGTCTCCATCAGACTCTCCCATCCATGGCCTACAGCTCTCCGGTATCTCTTGATATACATGGATTATAAGTACCTTGGGTGCATCATCTGATTCAGTAGAAGCTGCACAATGATGTCCTGGTCTATTTTACACATAAAGCAATGATGATGCAAACAAGCAACTCAGAAAGAGTTCTGATCTCTGAATTTCCTAATTTCTACCTGTAAAATAAAACTATAGTTTCCTATTGAATCTCATGAACAGGTACCATGAGCCTTTATTAACAGTTATAAGGAACCTCAAGACCTTTAACAAACCTTATTTGATTCAGGTGACACATTATAACACCTTTCAATCACAAGCTCCCCAGCACTTGAAAGACCAAGCAAGGGCTATGGGATTTCATATTCAGGGAAAAGTGACCAGCTTTTAACAACATCTGTTGAACTTACTAGCCCACCATGCTACCTAATTGGCAACTTATTTTCTTCTGATGTACAGTCTACCAGAAGCAATAAAGCATAAATGTATAATAAATAGGGACAACTAAAACCAAGTTAACTGATGGAATGTAACCCTATTTACAGCTTGGCATGGTATTTGAAAAAGTCCTGAAGGAATGATTACAGAATTCCCCACACTTTTGACCAGAGAAGCTTTTCCACACAGCTCCTGATATTGACAGTCTCAGAGATCAAGGGACTTGTAAGATCATCACATTATCCTTAAGAACACACTCAATATTTATGAGGATCTTAACTCCATGTAATAAAGGCCACATTCACTGACTGTGATGACTTGGATGCTTTGGGGATAAAATTAATCAACATGCATGAAAGAGGATCTCGGAGTCAAACAGGAAAACCTGCGCATAATAACAAAGATAGTAACTATCTGGCAAACCTACATCACAAGGAAGAAAAATACTATGATTAAACATAGTAAGACTTCACTTGAAATGTAAAATACTCAGGAACAAACTCTGCCAACTCGCATAAGAACCAGCAAACAGGAAGCTGCTGACTATGCAATAAAGCCCATCACCCCGGGAAAACACCATGTTAGAGAGCTACTACACAGTCCTTGTCACTGTGCTGCAAAGTGCTTTCTATCGCCTGCTCTTGAAGACCACGAGGTTCAGTCCTTCTAGCTTCCACTCACAGTGCAGTACTACTTGAATTGAGCCAGTAACAAGTACCTATTGTCCAAGCAAAACATTGTCATCCTTTTGGAAATTCTCACATGCGTGAGCTAGTGGCACTGCTGGCTCAAGTACGTTCTGTCAGTATTATTTTCTAGTATTTTCCAACATTACACTCCTTCCACAGCTGAGTCTTAGGTCGATATGAGCTCAACAAGAGACAAAAAATTAAGCGTGGCACTGGCACTTACTGGTTTCCTCCCTGAAACCGTGAGCACTGAGCATAGCCTTGTTACAGTGGGCATAAGGGGCTCGCTGTATCCCGTTACATGTATGAGATCTCAGACTGCATGAAGATCACTCAGTATTAAACATGCTATGACATAATATATTACTATCACAAATGTGAGCTCACAAGTAAAAAGAAGCAGTTTTAGCTTTGAACTTGAGAGTTTGAACGTCTTTGCAGTTGAGAGTTATTGCTGAACCTTTCCTAACCCTTCAGTTACAGCTTGTACTACATAGTTTTAAACTTGACTTTCAACTTTCAATAATCATTTGCATGTATGTATCTTCAAAGAATGGTATTTGATTTGCAACTATGTGTTGTAATGAGAGACTAATTAACACAAATATGGTTATTAGCAAGTTACAGACATTTACAGGACAAAAACAGCAGACCAAAGCCTATGGCATACTATGTCTCAGGGATGGAGAACCTCAAGGATCAGCTTAACACCAGCCAAGACTCTGCCACTAACTACATTACCACGGGCAAATCGCCGACACTCTACAACTCTCTTTCCCCTTCTGTAGTGGGATACTAAGACTCATTTACTTTGCTGGGTAGTTCTCCAGCTTAATTAAATCATTACCTTTAAATTAAAGGCACTACAAAAATGCCAGGAAGTAGCGTCTGAATTAGAAGGTGGAGGTGACACCCTGATGAAGCAAGACTATTTTCGTCGTCAACAGCAGGCATAGTAAAAGGTCATCCATAGCATAATTGTGAAACCACATTCCAAGCTTCTGAAGGGAAGATGACTTTTCCCAAAACTTCATTAAGGAAGAAGGTATGTCCTAGTATCACCAGATGGCTGAAATGCTGTAGTTTCACAGATAATGTACAATGGTTTCACTACTGTTAGTTTTCCCTTTTCCTTACTCTTTGCTTTCCTAATAGCAGCAAAATATCACAGCTCCTGAAAGAATGCTTTTTCCATAGGCAACTGTTTCCAGTGTGATCAAAGACCTATTAAGAAAATTGTAGAGGATCATTTCCCTTCAAGTCAGTAATGTTCAGCACAGAGTTTTCAATCTTTTGTTTAGAGGAGCCACAGTAGAGGCACTCCCACTTTTTGTCTGGGACAGCTTCTCTCAATTATCATTATATTTTAATGCTCCCCATACACACTGGAAATTTCCAACTCTCCATAAACATAAGGGCATTATTGAAACATCCACTACTACTGTGCAGGCTTTTTATTTTTAAAGTATTGGAAGATACTTCTCAAACTGTAAGAAGCAGGCCAGCCCTCAGTGGAGGCCCAGCTTCATCATGTGTTCCCAGAAGAGCTGCAATTTAGTCTAGGCAGGTGTGAAGCTATATATATGTCCATGTGTCAGAAACTGCACTCGAGTTCTGTTGTGGAACATCCCAGATATCAAAAAGCACATCCCACCCTAAACTCATGTAAGTCCATACTGGGAAGTCATTAAACCAAAACTAGGGAAACAGGCAGCTACTTCCTTGTTTGTTGCACCTGGAAAAAGATTACCCAAGAACAACATATTACATACAATGCCTTTGTATCCAAAGCGTGAACACCATGAAAAACCACATTTGCTGTTTACTTAATAGCAATACAAAAGCATTTGCTTTTTATTTTTAGGAGGAAGATGTGCTATAGGAGAGGTCTGCCTAGTTCTTTCTATTACATAAGATCTCCCTGCATTGACTGGATGTATTTTACCTAGCTCCTGGGTGGTTATCTTAGAAAATAGCAGAAGATAACCAGGGTACTACATCTGCAAAGAACTCCATATAAGTTTTTTTTTCTAGTAACTAAATATATACTTGCATATACTTATGATAGATATACACTAAATACATACTTTTTTTTTTAATACTTGCATTTGTGACCAGGAAGACCAAAATGATCACAACCAAGCTTTCAAGTAAGAAAGAAGATGTACTTCTTGTATCATACCCATACTACTGGATTCTCTGTTTGCTTATGTCCATCTGTCAGCTACCTACTAATTGCTTTTGAGTCCACTAAATTTTGACAGCAGGAAGAAGTCCAAAAGCTCCCAACACTCTCAATTTAAAAAAATGGTTTGGTAGAGGAGAGACTCTTCTAAGACAAGAAGAGAAAGGTTAATGACAAAGGTCAAGTCTTATTTGACGTCAGAGAACCCACGGGAGGGATCACCCTAGAGACACAAATCCTCAGGAACCAGTTTCCATTGGTACTGCTGCTCTTCTTACGCTTGTTTCAAATAGAGCCGGAACCAGAAATTAATTCTAGTTCTCACAACAGTTCACTGGCCTTAGGTAAATCATAACTTATGATGCTACTTCCCCTGCCATAACGTGGCTAGCGTTAAACTCCCTCATTACATTGCTGCAACAATTCATATTTGAAACATACTTTGAAGGTCTGAAGAGTTGTATTCAGTAATTATTACCTGTCTTGAGACATGAGCTGAATATTCAAAGTGCTAGCTTGATTCATACGCAAGTGCACGTCACATAAGCATGTGGTATGCACTAAGACCCAAAATATGAAAGCAAAGATTGCTTTTAGAGAAGACATTATTATAAAGTCAGTTTTGAGTTTTGAGCTCAAAACGTATCGTTTTTATTATCACAACCTCTTCTATTAAACTGGATTTAAATTATTCCTTATTTTGGATTACCACTTTATAAAACACCTGTTTGAAAAATAAATACCAGGTAATAGAAGAAAAAATATCATGCAAAATTTGATTCTGTCCCCAAAGGAAAGTCCGATGTCCAAGATCTGAAACCTTTGATCTCAAGCTGAATGCTAACAGACAAGTTCCTCAGGGCAGTTATTGAGCACTGTAAAACCAGCGCTTACCCTAGAAATATTGGCAATACTACATGACAGTAGGCAGGCATTTTTATTCTCTCTTTGATGAGGCATTTTTCAGCCCTCACAGAAATGTTTCTCCCTTCCCTTCCTTTACCAGAGCATCCCATGCCTTCTATTTTTGCAGACTGAAAAATCAGGTGACAAGGGTCTTGATGACAGCACTAGAGCAAACAGGTGAACAAGATAGTGATTTAAAAAAAAAAAAAAAAAAACACGTGTGCATGAGGTGGGGGGTAGCTCCCTGAAAAGAAAACTTTCCATGCATTAAAGGAAAATGGTGCTTTGTGGTAAAACTCTCTACTAGAGAGATTCCTGTTTGAGGGTGAGGGCGCAAACTACAATTTCCTTCAATAATAACAGATCAGCCTTGTATCTTCAAGCTTCCTCCTGTAATTCACTGACTACTAACCAAGTACTCAATACTTCCCAAGGCTGGCTTTTACATTTCCTGAAGGAGCAAGCCCTGTCTAATAAAGCAGCCACAACAGTGTCAGCTAAATTTTCCTTCTAATTCTCTCCATCTCCGTACCCCAGACAAAACAAAGCCAACCTGGCCAACTTACTCTGACAACAGTGACTAGATTTATGTCACTCTATTACTGCCCTACAAACATATATTATTTTAATGTAGTATAAACAAATACCTGATTTGCTTAACACCACATTGAGTCCTAGTGATTAAAATATGTATATGCATAGAGCAAAATTTATACACGCACAACCCCCTTTATAAGCTCTGAAGATAAAGTTATCAGTATTACCAAACACAGAATATGTATTATATTTTAATTACATGAGACAGTTGAATACCAACAAGCCTACTTCATTTCTAATTAGAAAAAGTTCGGTAATCATCTCCTTCCCTGCTGTTATTGCCTGACAAGAATGAATGAGGAGTCCCCTCTAGGGACTGTACAGCAAACATCCTACCACACATTTGTCTCAGAGCAGAGCTTCATAGTGGTAGTAACCACCGAGGCACACAGTGCCGATCAGGCAGTACCGCTGGTGAAGCGCGGCCGTCAGGGAGTGCACGATTTTAAGATGTTTACCTCCAGAAAACAGAAGCTTTGCAAAGTGCAATGCGGCTGCCTTGCTGCTCCCTCTGCGCATCGCCCCACCGCCAGCCAGAGCGAGCAGGCAGCTCTGCCGGGCCCTGCTCGCGAGTTCTGCAGAGAAGGGACCCTCCTCGGCCAAGGGGCTGGAGGACAGCCTGGTTTTTCAGGCTGGGGGGACTCGACAGAAACAAAGCAAAGGTGATTCGCTTCGGTGCGATTTTCTCCCGCAGAACCAAAAGCGGTCGCGTTCCTCCGTTCCCGCGCCTCTGACAGCGGCTGCACCTGCCCCCGCAGCACCGGCACCGTCCGTGGATCAGTCACGCTCCGCCCGTCCGCCCATAAAACCACGGAAAGTAAAACCCCGCGTTTGCCAGCGCGCCCCGGCATCGCTCCCTTCT
>NW_010524447.1:964-1290 GCF_000687285.1 Phaethon lepturus | reverse complement strand
ACGGCACCTAGTATGGGAGGAACTCTGGGCTCTGCGCAAGCAACACGCTCCCCTCCCGCCGCTGGCAGCCCGGGACGTGGGACACTGCGGTGCCTCTTCTGTTACTGAACCAGCCCATGCAGCTGCCCCGGAGGGACGGCGCTCCTCTGCTGCAGGGGTGCGAGCTGAGCCCTCCCAAAAATGGTCCTAATGTTCTGCCAAGTTTTGCAGCATCTTGTACAAACATCCATTTTCATTTCACTAGCTCGCCTTGTGTTTGGTGCCTTAAAGGGATTGTGTGAGGGGGAACCCAAACGAGCGCGCAAACCTTTACCACGCGCAGGACA
>NW_010524447.1:0-702 GCF_000687285.1 Phaethon lepturus | reverse complement strand
CGGGCCCATTGCTCGCAGGCAGTGCAGCATCGTTATAAATGTGGTGGCAAATAGTTTGCAGCACCGTGACGGGTTTCCATGAGTCTGGGCCAGCTTCTGGAAGCCGATGGGGCCGATACATCGCTGACTCCTGCGACGGGGTGCCCGGTGCCCCAGCACCCCGTGCCTTTGCACCCCGTAACAGGACACGGAGGCAGCAAAGGCAACCCGTGCCCTCTGTATGCTTTCACCCCACGCCACCCGCTTGTGCCTCTGCCTCCCATGGTTAAATTCATGGCGTACGTGAGAGCAGCTGCGTTTTCAGCAAGGCTTTCTGGCGTTCCAGCTGAGAAGGTGAGAAGGAAGCGGCCAGTAATGAGAAACCCCAGCGAGACCATCTCTGGCATGTCCCCAGCTGCTGCCCGTCACCGCAGGCAGTGGCCCGGCAACAGCCTCGCGGGGTGAAGCATCACTTCTCCCACCCGGAATAATTCATGGCGTACGTGAGAGCAGCTGCGTTTTCAGCAAGGCTTTCTGGCGTTCCAGCTGAGAAGGTGAGAAGGAAGCGGCCAGTAATGAGAAACCCCAGCGAGACCATCTCTGGCATGTCCCCAGCTGCTGCCCGTCACCGCAGGCAGTGGCCCGGCAACAGCCTCGCGGGGTGAAGCATCACTTCTCCCACCCGGAATAAGCCCTGGATGGGAGACCAGGCAAAAAGGGGAG
>NW_010524446.1:40942-90832 GCF_000687285.1 Phaethon lepturus | reverse complement strand
GGGGTAGGGGTAGGTCCATGGGTGGAGAGAAGCTGTTGCACGCGTGGGGACCCAGCGAGAGCAGAATGAGAGAAGACGGAGGGAAAGGACGAGGTGTGTCCTGTGTGGGGCAGCTCTTGCTTCGTGTACAGGACGGTGCGTGTTGAGGTTGCTGAGAGGGGAACCGTGGTTTTCCTTGGCGCTAGCCCGGAGTGATCAGCTCCTCTTAAGGACCCTGGTGCTGAAACCTTGGCTGTGCTGGACATTTGCATGGAAGGCTCTTGGTCGCACTGCAGAGACGTTAAGTCTCATCTTTAAAATTGAGCACTACAGAAATTCACACAAGGCTGGAAAAAATAGCTTCAGGCTATCTGGTGTTCATGAAAATACTGTATCTTGCCCATTCTTTTCATTTAGATAGAAAAGTCTAAATTGGAGTTGATTTAAGGCCTTAGAGTATTGCTTAGTGCTGTTCATTCTCACTGTGTTTTATTCTTCCTCTAGCAGTCAGAAGTGGAGGTAATGCAGTATCTGGGCTAGAAGGCAAAAAAAAAAATGCTTGAAGTATATGAAACATCATAGCTTTTCATCAATTCTCTTCGCGTGCTTTGCAGTCGTTAGCACTGCAGCTAGTGGGTTGTCTAGTTTTAATGAGTATTGGTTCATTAGGGCAGCAGGTGCTTCTTGTTTTCTTTGTATTGTATAGCAACTCCTGGGAAAATGAAAAGAGAACAGAGGGTTAAAACCATTGGTCTGCCTACTATGGTGGAGCTAGAGCTGCAGAGAAACTCACTGGCTTTTAATCAGATGGGATCTTTTTCTTTCTTTCACTCTTGTTTTTCTGGAAAACACCTTGGGGAACAGACTTTGGTCACTTCTGTGAAGGAAATCATAGTGGGGGGCTGTGTACCACTAACATGTGCCTCTGCAGCACAGTAAACGCTGCTACCAGATGTTTAGTGACGAGAGAATAGAAGAGAAATGGGACGCGCCTCTCCTGTGGCTTAGCCTGGCTCCGGCAGGGCGTGTGGTGGTAAAATTCCCTGCAGTGCTCTTCAGGCTCGCTCTGCAGGCCTTGAAAGTACATGTCGATGGAGCCTCTCTGTCTTTACTGCACTTATTAACTGGAGTTCTAACTTAGAGTTTTTTCCTTAACTTCATTTGTATCACAGTGTAGACACTTCTAGCTTGAAGCAAATGACTCTCAACTCCATCTAGGGTGATAAGTAGAACCTCAGGTGACTTCTGATGGTAAAGCCACAATGACTGGTATCAAAGTCTTTCTCAGAGTGTTTTTTTGTTTGTTTTGTTTTGTTTTTTTGCCTAGGAGCAGCAACTCAGGTGTAAGAACTGCAGAAGATGCCTGTGCAGGCAGGGAGTGCCAGACC
Organism: Phaethon lepturus; assembly: GCF_000687285.1. NCBI lineage: Eukaryota > Metazoa > Chordata > Aves > Phaethontiformes > Phaethontidae > Phaethon > Phaethon lepturus. The sequence goes on along the minus strand of NW_010524446.1, from coordinate 89,465 downwards.
CCTTATCTGGGAGTGCTTGGGGAGGTAAATTCCTTCTAGGAAGAGGGATGGGGTGGGAGGAAGTGTGCCACAAAGAAAGTGTTTGTTCATTTTACTACATCCCTTGGTATTTCCCTAAATTCAGCCCATCCTAAACAAAGGCATCTGCTCTGTTGTTGTGCTCACAGCAGACAATCTGTGTGCTGACTGAGCCAAACTCTTCTATTTAGAGGGACCAAAGTCGGGAGTATCTCTGCAACAGCAATAATACACTGTATGTGTGTTTTAGAAAAGAGGTGCTATACATCTCGTTACATCGGCTCTTGCTAACCTTTCTGATGCTGTTTATTTCATCGCTGTTGCTACAGCAGAACTGTCAGTCTCGAGGGGGACACTTACTGGAAGGACAGGGCTTTGGAAGCAGTTGAGCAGTTGTGACTCTATAGGGCTAGTATCGAATGTAGGGTCTCTGGTGGGGTTGGTTGGAAACACTGAGCTCTGTGATCACACCCTGCAAACTTGAGTGGAGCAAGTAGTACAGGAGCCAGAGCTAATGCTTTACCTTCCATGGGTCTTTGATCTGGTATTAATTGAAGTGCATTCAATTCAGCTGTGTATAACCTCTGAGGACTTTTGTCAGACAAAATCTGGCCTGTGGGTGCTGTGAAATACCTGCTTGCAGCAGGTGCCCTGATCTTCTCCGCTGCTGCAGATACAGTCTCACCTTTTTGTGCTGGCTGGCTGACCTTAAATATGTAGGAAGCACCAAGTCTGTCAAACCGTTCCCCTGGACCGTGGTTCCTGAGAGTGTGTGTGAAGCTCATGCTGGGGTCAAGTGTGCCAGTGTCCAGAGAGGTCCACTGGATTTGGCTGGCCCTTTGCTTTTAAAATGCAACTTGAGATTTCTGAGTCATGGGCATGTTCTGGGAAAACGATTGCTATACTGCATTGACATCACGAGTCGTTATTGATCCCGCACATTAGAAAGATGTGTGAAAGAACATTAGATAATGCTGCAGTCAGACCAAAATCATATAAATCTGACATGAAAACTCAGATAAAAGCATGTCTTGTTTCTCCCTCCTGGGCCTTCCTTTCCCTTCCCATGCTCTGTGTTCTCCTGCAGTGCTATGTATTTTCAGTAGAGCTGTTGGCTTTTGCAGTGTTTACTAACTTCTCTTGATTGTGCCATAAACAGCCTCCATCTCACTCATTAATGTCACTACAGTGGGTACCTGACCTGAATGTGCATTGGGCAATTAGAGCGATCTCTGAGCACCATGGATCTTTCTAGAGAAGGCAGCTTTCTCCTGTTCTGATGGGAAAACTGAGATGGAAGAGTTGTTAGCCTTCTGACATGGAAGGCAGCAAGAGAGGGCATAACTCAGCATGGCAGTTAAAGCATATAAATTGGTGTTTGCGAAGCAAATTGGGAAGAAAGGCCATCACTGGGGTGGACCTCCCTCTGGAATGGTTCCTCTTCATTTTGCACGTATCCAAGGGATCACAACACCATGAAATATTCCGATTGCTTTCCAGCTGCTAGTACTTGTAAACTTTCAAAACTTTATAAATCTGGACTTACATAATGCAAAAAGCAGTGTTCCCTTTTGTTCATTCAAAAGGAAAAGGGGAAAAAAAAGTTACATATTGCTTTCTTTTAAGATACAATTAAATCCCACCACTTAGAAAGTAAATATTTTGTATCTGCCTCAGAGGTGGAAATTAGTACCACCCCAGCAGTGCTAGTTTTGGTATTTATTAGGAATTTTACTGAAAACTTGAGTGAATAAGCCTTCTGGTGACAACTACTGGTTCTGTATTAACTTGGGCTGGATTTGAGCAGCAGTGTAGTGACAAAGAGCTTTGTGCCCCAGATCCTCTGAGCCTGAGAGTTGGAGAGTTGTTGGCTCACAAGAGGTTGGCAGAGGAAAAGTGCCATTAGCTTGTTCTGTGAGACTGAGAAGGGGCTCGACTGGAGGGATCCCTTTGAACTTGCTAAAGGTACCGCTGAACTACTGCAGTAACGGCTATTGCAGACCCTGGAAAGAGCTGAGTTGGTGGCAGAGTTCAGGAGAGGGATCACACCTCAGCCGAGCAGCCAGGCTGCTGCGCTACGAGCGGCCTCGAGGCTGCTCCGCAGTTGGTTTGGGCTGTGCGTGCGTCCGGGTGAGCAGTGCTTCGCCGAGCAGTCAGGCTGAGCCAGGCAGTGCGAGCAAGGAGCTTGCAAGATTGGCTTGGGTGCTGATGCTTAGGGTAGCTCTTGATGGATGGATGGGAAGCAAAAAATACGTCTTTGCCTTATAAAAATACCTGGAGCTGGTGCAGATGAAGTCTGATATGTAAGCAAGATCTACACGGAAAATACAATGTTTATGTGATTTTAACCTATGTGAGCTTGCAGGCTATTTTACCTGATGTTTGTGTCTGACTTGCAAACTTTCCCCGTTTCCCTGTTCTGATGTTATAAATTGTCACAACTGACGACTTCTTGTCTCCACGTAAGGATTTTCCTGCTGAAAATGACAGTTTTTTTTGTTGCAAGTGCTGTGACTGAAGGTGGTCTGTCCTGGATAGGCAGGTTTGCAAAGTGGGGGCTAGTTGGCATCACAGTGAAAATGTGGTGTTTTGCACCACCAGAAAGCTGGAAATGACCCTTTTTTGTCTCTTTACTCCATAGATCAAACTTGAAATTGCTTGCTTGTTACGTTTGAGAATGCTGTTTTAGGAGTTTCTAAAAGATTACCATTTTTCTTTTGAAGGCCTACACAGTCAGTCTCCATTAGGCAGAAGGATGTGAAAAACAGGACAAACATTTCTAAAATAGCTGTACTGCATAATAGATGGCCTGAGCAAAAATTATATGATAGTTTAGCATGTGGTATTGGTTTTGTTGACATCTGTTTTGGGACATTTTGAACAACTCACTCGTCGTTTCAGCATTTGCAAGTAATGTAGTCATCCCAAAGGGAAGCCAAGCAGCACATTTAGTCTCTGCCACGGCAGCGAGTGGAGACCCTTTGCTGGTCATGCCTTGGACTGGGAATCAGTGTCTGGATTTGTTGCAGGTTTCCCCAGGACGTTTTGCATCCTGTTTGAGTCTTCTGTGTTTCACCTTGTGGGATGCTGGGAGAGGAGGTCTCTCTTTCCTTCTTCCTTTGGTCTCTGATGTTAAATGGGCAGAGGATGTGCCTTGTACCTTTGCAGTGCCTAGAACAGCATGATCTTCATCTTTCTTCTGACCTCTAGGTGCTGCTGCAATACAAACAATTGTTGTCTTCAGTGTGTGACTTTGACTTTTATGTGTGCATGTAAATCAAGTTGAGATGATACGCTGTTTTTTTCCATGTGCTGACTTGCATTTCACTGACTCAAATTATGCCAGACCTCCTGCTTGTTGTGCCTTGTACTTCTGGCGTAAGTGCTGTCCCTCTGGATTCTTTATCCTGAAATACTTTGCATTGTATGAGGCATTTGTGCCAAGCAGACTATGAAGAGAACTTTGGGCATTGGCCACATGTTCATGGGTTATGTGGTGTTTGCTACTGTATCAGCTGAAGTCAAATAGGCTTATGTGACTCATACATGTGTGGCCTGTGTGCACCCCTTGAAGCCAGTTGCATGTGAGACGAACGTTAACACTCTGTTTGGTCACCCCAGGGCTGAACTGAATGGAGAGCTGGGTCTGGAAGTGAGGCAGCCTCTGACCCTTCCCGGCTGGGATGTTGCCTGTGAAGCACGAGTGAGCTGTGCTAGCCGGACTCCAGGCCTGGCTACTGAGGTGCCTTTTGCTAGCTGTTGCATTAGTCATCAGATGCATCCCTCCTGGGAAAGCATCTGAAAGAGCTCTTGGCTAACAATGGAGAAAGGACACTGGAACAGGTTCCTATAACCAGGAGATTGGCGGGGGGCTGGCTGGGGCAGTCTTAAGGGCAGAGAAGGTTCTTGGGGTTTGTGGTGGTAACAAGGACCTCTTACCACTGGATTGTGGTGGGATCATGGTGACCAGGTGTTGCAATTTAGTTGCCTCCATGGGTGGTGGGTCCTGCTGGATCCAGGCCTTGTCACAGCTTTGGCTGGTGTCTGCAGCATGACTTGCTTATGCCATGTGAAAATCTTGTATGTAATTAACTTCTGTTTTCCTGGTAGATCTAACTAATTAGGCATCTGCTGCCTTTTATTTTCAAAGTAAGTTTGGGGAGCAGTGCCTATTACACCAAAGGATGAAAACTCCTTATGAAGGCGGAGAAGTTGATTTGTTACAGAAGAGTGATTTTAAAATTCCTTTGTGGCCATTCCTTTCTTCAGCCAAATGCAGCTGAACCAGGACTGCTCTGGTGATGATAGCAGAGACTTGGGAGGTGATGGGAGACCAGAAATACCGGGGTGAAGGAGACAGGAGCAGGCTACATAGCTCAGTTGGCATTCCCCTCCTCCAGCTCAGTGATGAGAGTGTCCCAGACGCTGGATGTATTCCTGGTAGATTACATAAACCACAGGGGAAAGCCTTTCTTTCCTGTGTGCCTTGAGGATGAGCAAAATCATAACCACCAGCAGGAGGGATTAAAATTGAATGTGTTAGTAAAAGGCTGGAGAAACAGTTTCTTTCCCTGCTGATCAAGGCCTGCAGACTTGGAGGGAAACATCTGCAGTACACTGTGCAGATCGGAAGAGATTTTTTTTTTGTGGACTGGGGCTAATAAAATGACTTTGTTTTTTAAATGAAGCTCATCAGGGTGGAAGATCCTGCCTGGATTCAAGCCAGTAGGAGTGTGTGTATGCTGCCATTAGAGCAAGATGTCTCCAGCCCTGAAGGCTGACTGCCCTGAGGGGTGACATGCCCGTTCCTGGTTCCAAGCTGACTGGTTCCTGGTTCCAAGCTGACTGACGTGCTTGAGATGTTGCTGGTGCTTTCAGCTGGAGGTGAGGACAGAGGAAAGGCAGTGGGGAGATGGCAGTCCTGGGGCAGGGAAGATCTTCCCTTGCCGCTCTGCAGGACCACCCTGCTGCCACCTGCCCCAAGGTGGATCTGGGGTGACCCTGGCTTGTGTCCTGGCTCCCCTGGTCAACGGGTGACTTCCTAGCTTGTCCTATGGCTTCCTGCATCCATGCTGGTTTAAAATGTGCCTTAACACACAACTTCATTACACCACATAACCACATGCAGTTTGTGTTCTCCCTATAGCAAATACTCATATGTCATGAGCCTCATTTCCCTCATTGTGTTCCAGCCCTGCTTTCTACTCTGGGCTGCCCTGTCTCTTCTCCAACAGATCAGACCTTCTGTCACTAGAGAATATAAACTGTGTTTTTTATGCTGGTATGGTTGCTTTTTTGCTGCCTTGTATTTTTGTGCTTTAGGTGATGTCCAAACGTGCATTCAGCCTTGCTTGAAGAACAGGTTTGAATTCTGTTAGGTCTTAAGCTGCAAGAAGCCACTAGTAGCAAGTTTCCCAAAGTGGAGGGATGTATCTTATTTAACTCTTGATGCTGTTCTGCTTTAAGAGCATTTTTATCTCCAAATTACTGCTCAAGTATACCTAATTTTGCCACCTGCCCCCCACACACACCACTCCCCCCCTGCTGCGTGTATTGCTCTGCTCAGCCAGCCTGGCTTCCAGAATTCAAAGCCACTTCCCTGTTATAAAGAACATGCCAACCGAAGCCATGAAACAAAAATTCCTTCTGTGTCTGGGCATGCAGGCTGCGTGGCCCAACCACAAAGTGGGGCTGTTGAATTCTGGGCCTGGGCTATTTATATTGTCAGTGGTAAAGCTTTCCATTGACTGAGCTGCTCCTTCCCTAAAGATACTTATAATTAAATGTTAGTTGACAGATTTGACGTTCTAACTGGCTTAGATTTAACTGGTATAAATGGGATATTTTTTCCCCCCACTGAAAGCTGAAGAAGTAGGAATAATCTTGTTGGAAGGGTAGTTGCATTGAGTCACAGCTATCTGTTGTTTAATGTAGTAAGCTGATAGAGTGTAAAAACACCCGAAGCAAACTACACCAAAAAACACCAAAACAACCAAACCCAAACAAACCCCACAACCAGAAAGGTAACAGTCCTGCCAGTGCTTGGTGAGGAGAAGAGGAAAGGGACACCAGCTGCCTCTGGCCCGAAGTGCAGCAGCTCTCTAAACAATGCCCAGCAATGTTATGCAACTGCCTAGGGAAGGAAGTGAAAATTTATCATTATGGTGCAGTTTCAAGGGCAATATGAAATGAGCAATTTTCAGCACAGCCCTTACTTGGTTGACTTAACTAACTTCTAGGATAAAATGACAGGGCTGGTAAGGGCAATAGCTGTGGCCTCTGCTCCCACCAGGAGTGGAGCACATTCAGTTGTAAAAAGAGCCTGTATCTCAGGCATTGAACCAAGAGCCTTCCAGTGAGCAGCCGAACCAGTGTAATGGCCTGATCCTGCAAGTGCCTGGCTGATCCCGTTGAAGCTTGGGAAAAGGGGAGCAAGCATGTGCTGAAGCGTCTCATTGATATCCGATTGCTTCCTTATTTCAGCAGAAGCAATAAAAAGATCCTTCTGCAAGGCCCTAGACATTGGAGCAGCAGTACAAACCCTCAATGAATTAATTGGAAGGCAGTGCTACTATCTGATCATTACCTTTGGGGTAGAAATAAATAGCTTAAAAATCTTCTGCAATTTCCAGTTTTCTTTCAGCAAGAGGATTTTGCCCAAGATGACAGGCACTGGAACCACAGGCCTTTCCTTTCTACCACTGAGATTAGAAATGCTATATCTAAAGAAGCTTCACCTTCTGCTGCAAGTCAGTAGCTCTGTGCAGCTGCTAAACCTGAAGGAATTTTGAATGAAAATTATTGACTTGGCTTATCTCCCCTCATGCTTTTCTGTTAGCTTTTGCACTTAGACCCTTTGGAGCAGCCAGAGGGGCTCTTCTGTGCAGGTTTGGGGCTAATGCATCCAGATGCTGCAGGACAAAGATTAAGAAAATGGGGAAGACAACTATGTTATTAGTATAACATAACTTGGTGTAGAAGACATTTCATGTTGAGCCCTGGCTCCACCTGAGAGCAGATGTTTTGTCTTGGAAGGTTCTTTTAAAAACGAATGGATAAAACTTAGTGCCGCCAGTTGATAGACGCAATTTGTTCTCTGAGCTGCAGAAAATGACGGCTGTGTTATGCTCCTGGGAAGCAGCTTTGAACAGGCGTCGTGCAACGGGGCTCTTTTCCTGCCCTGGGGATCCAGCTCTGTTTCCCTCCCACGGCTGCCAGGCAGCAGACCGAGACGGCTCGTGCAAAAGCGCTGCTCCTCTGAGCCCCTTTCCTAGACTCTGTGCAGAGCTTGTGTGGATGTGGGTCCGGCTGCTGATGTGTGATGAGACCTGGGGCGAGTTACTTGACTTGCAGCCTCACTTGTGTTTGCCTGCCCTGTGTAGCCTCTGGAGGAATGGCTTCTGCTATAGGATTGCAGCAGATGCAGCACAGTGACACCGGCTTTGCCATGCCACTTGCAAGTGTTGTGGCAATGCAAATAATTAATAGATGTGTTGAGTTCCCGAGGGGAAGCTCTAGCATGCTGCTGGGACAGGCAAGTGGCCCATGTGTGTGGTGGAGTTCCTCCATGACTTGATTAAAAAAGGTGCATGGCTGTGCATATTTACAGGTAGAATGGAGGGGGTTGCTGTACCAAATGGCTTTGCCAGGTTATATCTTTCCGTGACTGCCTTGACGCTCCTGCCATTTTGCAGACCCCCGGGCTATATTTGCTCTGTGGTGAGTATCCCAGCAGGTGCCTTTTCTGAGCGTTCGTGTCATGCAGCACACAGGGGCTTGGCTGGTGGTGCCTTCCTGGGCACTTCGGTGTAAATTGCTACCATCTCCTGTGCTCTGGCTTGGAGCAGCTTGAGTGCAAATTAGCTGTGGGGCAAGTTTCTCCTGTGATCCACATTGCAGAGTTGAGGTTGTTCTTTGTGCGTTCCATCTGTGGAGCATCCATTCATGCCTGAGGAGAGCTGGAAAGTGCCGATTAATATTCATATTTCTGGGGCTATTTGTTAGTTACTGTTATTCATGGTTTGTATTACGGTACTGCCTCGTGTCCCATGCTGCTGTGCCAGACTGGATCCTGGAAGGGTTGTATTTGTTCCAGGGTTTGAGTGCTTGGTAAACATCAGTATTTTATTGCATCCTTCCTGGGAAATACTGTCCCTGTTTCCAAGGGTGAGAAATTGTATAGTCTTCAGGGTGAAAGAGAATATAGGTGGCAAAGCTGGGAGCTGAATGTCCTGACTCCCACTCCTTCCCTTCAGCACTTCCTTACCCACGTCACAGTGAGGTTAACTGTGAATTGGAGACCGTGGCTTTGTCTTTTACTGAACTGTGCAGGGCAGCGCAGCATTTGCATTGCACAATATTACAATGGTTCTGCTGTTCTGCTTAATGTGGGAGAGAGCAAAAGGTTGTTTAGAAGGAAGTTACCAGCTGGTGAATTAAGTACCAAGTTATGCCTCTTTACAAGGTGCGTCTTGCAAATGTGGTGGGAACACTGCAAACCACAGGCCCCAGGAGAAGAAAAGGAGCAGCCTGGGTGGCCGTGGGGTCTGGTCACCATGAAAAGCCCAACTCCAGGTATCGGCTTGAAGAAAGCACAAGGGCAGCCTCAAGTTGTTAAGAGTGCTCAGGCATTTGTGACTCTGTGTAGTTATCTGTTTCTTGGGCTTTGTGAAGAGCCGTTAATTTAAAATGGGAGAGAGGGACACAGAGAAAAATGTTGCCTACCAGAAAATTGCCCGCAAGTTAAATCACATAAGAACTGAGCGGAGTTCCTGGGTGCCCTGCCTTGAGAGGTGGTTGACTTTGGGGTATGGTGAAAGATAGCGAGAGAAAAACACACATCTCTCTATTCTTACAGTCAGGCAGGAAGGTGTTGGGATCAGCAGTGGCTGCTAGTGCATTGGGGAGGGTCCCATTGTTACTGCACTCCAGCTATGCTCTTGTAAAGTTATATCACTGCATCAGAAAACAGCCCCTTTTTTAGCAACTGTCTGCAGAGATTTGCATTGAGAAAATGGCATAGGGGATTGTGTCTTGCTGCAAAACACAGAGGCCAGATCAGATCTGACTTGATTACTGGCCAAGCTTTCTGCAGTATGAAGGCAGGAACATAAACCACCAGTGATTAAACAAATGAAAATATCTAGCATCATACGCAATGTGTGTTTCTCTTTCCTTTCTGACAAATAAGCCCTTCTGATTTCAGTGAGGAGTAGCTTGCTTGGGAAACCCATGGACCAACATCTCATGGCAAGTGAACAGGGACTTACATAAACGCAGATGAAATGTCCTGGAATCATGAGACTCCATGTGTGCCTTGAGGCTTTTTCTGGCCTCTGAGTTTGAGTGTCTGAGCTCCTGTGCGGGTCTAAATAATAAAACATGAGTTCACTGTGACGTGTCCAGAATTCTAAGGCTGCAGCCCTTGGCCAGCTCTTGTATCAATTGCTTCCATCAGGGCTGTAATCCAGGAAACTGCAAGCATGAACTAGTTGGTTGATTTGAAGTCTCTGGTTTGGTGCTTTCCTGTGTAAAGCCACGGGAGAAAGGGAGGCTGACGTGCTATCTGCATGCATCCCTTTCATGTGCACCACTGGGAGTGCAAACAGTAAAAATGTGCCAGCAAATACCACAGGCTCTGCAAGGAGATGATGTTTGACAGGGAGCTTTGACAACATGTTCAGGTGTTGAGTTAACGATGAAATGGTTGAAAATACCCACTTTTTGGTTGAAACTTGTCATCAGTCATGCCATTGAGTGAGCATTTTGCAGAGAGTTGGGTGAGAGATCAGCAGGGGAAAAAGAAAGCCTGCGAAAGCTGGATGTGTGTCTGAGACACTGGCCTCCAACAGAGGTGTCCTGCTGTGCCGTAGGTCTGCAGGAAGGAGTGCCAGGGCCGTGTGCTGGGTCTCTGTCCTGCTGCGTGGCTGATGAGCACGTCGGCTCACCAACGAGCAGGCGTCCTCCGTTAACGCGGTCTGTGCTCTGTGACCGGACTGGTCCTGTTTGCAGCATCCAGGACTCTCCCTGTCCCTGTTTTAAACCCAAATACACAGTGACACGAGGATGAGGAGCGAGCAGAGAAAACTGGTGTGTGCCCTGCCCTTCGGTCCCCCCGCTGAACAAAATGACATTCTCCTGTGGTGGAAATCTCTCTGTCTGAAGGACTGGGGTGAGGGTCTGATCACTGTGATTTCAGGGAGTCCTTTCAGGTTTGCTGAAGCAGAGTCAGGCTCCAGCTGTGCTTGGTGAAGCTCCAAACCCATGTGCAGAGGCAGAGCTCACCTGCCCAGGGCCGGGGTGGCTGTACTAACAGCAGCCTTAGGAAGGGAAGGAAGGAGATGCTGTACAGACCTGGCTCCAAATGAGAACTGAGTCATTTGTCAAGGCTGATGGCTCTCTTTCGGAGCTGGTTGCCTGAGGCTAACATAGCACACAGACAGAAGACATAAAAATATATCTATCTATATACACACATAGAGGAGAGAAAAGTAACAGCTCAAAACATGTGACTGGAATTAAAATAAAAAAAAGAATTCCCGATTAAAGCCATGTGTGTTGGAGGATGTAACTGCTCCTGAAAGGCTTGTAGAGGCTGTTTGTACAGCACACATGCAGCCACTCCATAATGCCCTGGATTAAAACAGGCAGGCTTCTCCAGCACACGAAATCCATGTGGAAGCAGTGTTGTTCCAGCATGTCAGCCCTTATGGGTTAAGGTAAGGAGCTGTCTTGTCACCTGTCTCGTCCTCCCTGTCGCTGCTGCCTGCACTCCTGAAGAGTGTTTCTCCGTGCAGCCTGCTGTTGTGCTGTGTCTTTCTTTCACTGCTAGATGATGATGTCTCCATACAGGAAGAGATATTTTTTTTTCTGAAAAAACATGCATTATTCAGAAGTCAGGATAAATTAACACCCTTCATTTAGGCATGTGTGTAACCCTGATGTTATATCCTCCCTTCTTTCACCAGTGTAAGGGAGGAGGGGAGCAGTGAACGTTCAGTGCTACAGAGCAGCCCGTGTTCTGTATAAAGCCGTTGCGACCTCTGAGGTAGCAACAAGGAGCTAACCTAAACCTGAAATAGGTCTGTGTAGAGAGCTCCGCTCTCCATTCCCGCTCATTCTGTCTCCTCAACTATGCATTTCCATCAGGCAGGTAATACATGATATAACATTAATCTTTTGGCTCCTTCCCTTGTACGTGCACAGTTAAAAACACTTGCCCACGCCAACGGGACTGTGCAGCAGCAGGGAAGGTGAGGGTGAGAAAGAAATGTGGAGGATGGGGGGGGGGGGAAGGAATCAGAAGTTAAAGCCATGAAGGACATGGCCTTAGGAAGCTTGATTTGGAAAGGATGTCTCCTTCCAAAGGATATTGGGTCCTGCCTCTGACCCAGCAGGCGGTATAGGTGCGGTATAGCTGTACAGCAGTACAGCCGCGTGGCTGGTTGCCGCTATGTATAGAGGAGGCAGAACATCCTGGTAAGCTGAGGGTCTGCTCCTGCTCTCGGCTGGCCTGTGGGTCTCGCCTGGTGTCCTAGGGTTGGGAGAGTGTCTGCTGTGGCATAGCAGTAGCTGATTTGTCAGATTGGAGGGGGAAATGCTGAGGTTTGGAGGAGTCTGGGATCTTTTGCTGGAGTTGGATGTGCTGCAGGCCTTTACCCTACTTTGTGAGGAGAACAGAGGAGGTGCTTTGGTATGGAAAAGGTGAAAAATCTGATGCTTCATCCTTTTATTCCCCTTACCAAAGGCTCAATTCTAAGAAACGTCTAAAAGAACATAATTTTGTGTGTTTTTTTATAATAAGTTTTGCAATTTGCTTAAAAAGCAAATCATTATATGGACTAACTCATGATTTTGTGATAGCAGTGAGAAAATTATTAGGGGGAGTATTAGCATTCTTGCTGTATCCGGGGAAACTTTCCAAGTAACAAAATGTTTATGCAAATTCCTCCTATGGAAGAACAGGACCAGAATCCATTTCACAGATGCAAAGATGTACCATGCTTTGACTTATGTGGCAAACTCATAATGATATAAGCTTGCCTGCTGTTTACACACATGATTGAATTACACTAATACTACAGTGTCGGAGCAAAACCTGATGTGGTGCTATGTCAGGGAGGAGCAGGGTCTTGCCTCCATGTATGTGATTTGTACAGACGTTCAGTGCAGCAGTGCCAAGCGTTTCCAGGGTAGATGGTATCCGTGGAGCTATACTAGGACAGAAGTGCTAAAAATTTGGGAAAATGCGGTGGAGGACTAAGCCACACGATCCTCTGGAAGAAGTGAAACCAGCTTGCAGGATGCTGGAGCTGCAGGGTTCCCCGCAGAGGCAGCAGACACCCGCCACAGGTTGTGCCGCACAGTGCTAGACGGTGGGTCTGTTCTTCTCAGATTAGCAAAGCAGAGCGTAATTCGCACCTTGCGTGCGAGCTGCGTCGCTGTGAGGCGGTGGCCTGGCTTTCTGGGAATCCTGCCACACTGATTTATAGGCTTGTAGATTAATCTCATAGCACACATAGATTTTTCCATAATGCCATGAAGAACCCAAAAGCACTTTTGTTGCTGTTCTGTTGAGTCTGGGTTTGCACAGAGGAGCTGCAGAAACTGTCTAGTGATGTTGGCAAGGGCCACAGAGGACTCCTGGCTGATATCTGAGCTCCCCGGGGAGCCTCTGTTTCCTGTTTTTTTCAGATGTGGAATATTATCTTTAGAAAATCCAGAAGGATGCTCTGTGCCTGGCAACAGCCAGGGAGAACAGCAGTGTCCTGCACCTGAGCTCTTGCACTGTTTGCCAAGGCAGCCTTTTAAATGTGTGCATATGTCTGGGCTGATTTCCGATTTTTAGCACCCCTGAAATTTTCAGGGAGAGCATGACAATGCTTTTAACAGCTCTCGGAACACGAGACAGATGCAGGAAAAAAAAAGTAGAATTGGTGCAATCTGCTCTGCTACAGCTTTGCTAAGGAAAAATTGTCCTAGTGTCTGGTGTCACTTCCAGCCTGGACGCAAGCTCTGCACACCAGCTCTTTGTGACCTCGGAGAACAACCATGTCTGTTTTCCTTTGTGGCTTTTTCTGGTTTGGGCACAAAGGACTGTAATCACTGAGGGAGGAACTATCGTGTGCTCTGGCTTGATGTTGCCCTCTTTACTGGCTTTACTAAGTGGAAGTTTGAGAAAGGAGTTGCTGCTTATTTGGATTTGCTGGACTTGATCGCTTGGTTCCCACTAATTGCTCTTCAGTGAGTTCAGCAGAAAGTAAAGGAGGGCCAGGTTCATGCTGTTTCTGTCACTAAGATCACATCCAAATCCCTTTCGAGTGTGAGTGTTGGTGCAGAGCATCCTGAGCAGTCTCTCGGTGAGCTGCCATCGCTCAGCACCTCCCTGGCTCAAAGCCTGGATGGCCCAGGAGCATGAGATCTGGCGTGTGTGTTTTCAGATAGATCCCAAAGGCCACTCTCTCTTGGCTTTAAACACTTGGCGTGGGGCTGAAGGGAAGGGGATGAGACAGGAAGGGAGCGGAACCAAATTGGCTGTTGGTTGCTGAGGAGTCAGTAGAAAAACTGTGGTGTGAACTTTGTCATCGTTGCGTTTTACCCTGCGTCGCGATGACAGTCCGTTTGCCGCGGTTTGCGTGGGTACGCGGGTAGGAGAGGGCAGCGTGCGGGGAGCGTGTGCAGCCCCTCTGCTGCCGCGGCGCGGACGCAGGGGAGCTTTGGGATGAGGGGGCAGGGGCAAGGGGCTGGGCTGCTGGGATAGGCAGAGGTGGCTGCCCGGGGTTAAGCATGATATTGTCCTCAGTGTTGCTGGGACTTGGCAGCATCTTTTCAATATGCAGTTGTTTTCCAGCTGCAAGGCTATGCTCCATGGCAGGAGCAATTGGCAGGTTGAGAGAGGAAGGATAAGGGGGGGCTGCAGCTGGAGGGGTTTCCAGGCAGCTTAAACTGAGAAAAGACTTGGACCTGTGGCCTCTATTTCTGGGAAGACAAGACTTGCTTTCACTTGGTTGCAGAGAAGTAGTCTGGGCGTGCAGGAAGGGAAATGGCGTAAGGCCCCTCAGCCTGTGCTGTCCCACAGCACAAGGGGAACAGTTGTGCTGGGTGGCATCTGTGGGGCCGAGCCTGACCCTGCTGGCAACGGCGGGGGGTGGCAGGAATCCTGAGGCAGGAATTCCGGGGAGGCTGTGATGCCTTGCAGGCAAAGCTGCCTCACAGCTTGAGTCGTAGGCTGCACGCTCGCTTTGTCCAAGTGAGCTGGCATCGCTGCGTTGTAGCTCTGCTGTGGCCCCTGAGGACTCGTCCCCAGCTGTGAAGAAGAGGGCAGGAGGGGCCAGGCAGTCCCCTCATTCTGGGAGAGCAGCTGGGCTGGGGTCCAGGCTGGCCCCACGGGTGCTGGCTGCTGAGCGCCCGCTGTGTGTCGGGGCTGTTGTAGAGAAGAGGTGTCCGAGTCTGGACGTCTCTAGTCTCATTTACAGTGCTTCTGAATTTGGAAAGAGAATCCCCCAAAGCAGAATTCAGCCATTTTCAGTAACAAGTTTGGCATGAATGAACCCCTGTATTTGGTGAGTAATAGAAGTTGAACAGCATAAATAAAATGGGCAATAAATAAATTGGCTGTTTTCACTGTATAGCTGTTGATAAGCTGACTATTTGTTTTTCTAATGTATATTGTAATTGTAATTCAATGTATTTTGTAGCAGGAGCAGCATGCTGATTTAAATCACAGCATATATTTTAGTGAGAGGATGTGTTGACCTAATTGCCAAAGTAATGTTATAATGAAAAGCCATTCAGACTGCGTGTCCTCTCTTGCCCTCTAGTTTCTGGAAGTGACTGAAGGAAATAGCACTTCACTTCTGGTGAAATCATCCCAAGAGTGCTGTTTCATTACAGTGTGATGGATTAATTTCACTAGAAGGCACTGGCATTGTACAAGAAAGCAAAATGCTTTTGGAAAACTCAGGAAGTTTCCCTCATTGTGCTGAAATCACCGAGTTCATTTCAAGTATCCTCAGTGACAAAATTTGAATGCATGAAAACATCCTGATGCAGGGACTGGCTTGCTTGCTACTCTGCATGGCAGGTTTCAGATGTTAGAGCTGTTACCTTTGACTGTGGTCTGCAGTTACAGGGGTGAGACAATCTGCTGGCAGCACAGATTGAGCATCCTCCTTTGTGCCTCCTGGAAAGGAAAGCGGATCCTCAGGCAGGAGCATCGTGAGTCCCCTAGCATTTGGCAAGCTAGCGCTGCTGGCCTCTCCACTTATTTTCCTTTGGCTCAAATGGCAGATGGTGGTGGTTGGGTTTATACCCTGCTGATGACCCATGCGAAGAGATGATGATCCAGGCTCTTCAGAAGGTTTAATTCTCAGTCTTTCTGAAAATAAGTTTTCCTGCACAGTTCCTCTTCTGAGGCATCTTGTTCAGTTTGTTTAGTGGATTTTTTTTTTAATTCAAGAGTCAGAACATGTTTTTATGAATCAATTTTCATGTTGGTATCTCCTTAATCATAATTTCCTTAGACCCTGGAAGGTATTTGCATCTTATAATTTAAGTGCTTTAAAACTCGGCATCAAGTGAAACTATTAACCGAGATGAGATGAAATTCACCTTAATCCCATCTGAGCTTTCTCAAATGCTGCAAGTTAATTACATCCCATCATGATCCTTTGATATTTGAGTAATTTTGGAGCACAAAGGCTTAAATTTGTGCTCATTGCCTTTTAGAGGTTTCATTCCTCAGATGGCACAGAAAAATGTCATTGTGCGCTCTGTTCATGCTATGGGTTAAGCCGTGTTTGTGGGAAAGATTTGGTATATGGATTAAAGATAATTATTACCAGTGTATAATTTATTGACAGCCCAATCCTTCCAAGTGTAGACCAGGTTTCTAGAGGTCATGAGTATCCTAAGCTCCTGGAGTTGGAGGCATCTCTTTGGGCAGGGTTAGATCTTCAGTGATTGTTTGGCATCATGTTGAACTGGTGGCATGAGCTGTGCGAGCATCCTTGCCTCGGTGGAAAATGATGTACCTCGTCCCCAACAGAGCAACTCTAGTTTGAGTGGTTCACTTGGCACTTGCAAGGGAGGACCTGGCAGAGGTGCTAGGAGCCAGGGCTCCTGGATTCCTTTCCATTCTCTATAGCTTACTTATTGTGGGCAAGTTATGTCTTGCTGTATCTTAGCTTCCTTTTTGCAAAATGGGGTAATAGCTACTCTTGCACCTTTGCAAAATATTTTGCAGTCCTTAGGTTGAAAAATTTCTACATGTACCAGTTCAGCATCATAAGTTGCTTCACAAAATGCTACTAAAGCAGCAAATAATTCCCCTCTGCCTTCAGTTCTCATCGCCCTCATGGATCAAACCCACAGAGGTGGTCATTCTGCATGGTCCTTGGTCAGATGGAGAGTTGTGTGCAGCCACAGGGGACTTGTGTAAGCAGGGGAGTGCTGGATGACTTTTGCTTTCAAGCAGGCAATGGGGAGTTTGAATTTGAATTTCTGACAGTGATGCAGCTTGTTGGAGCCATTGTGAATTGAAATGGGGTCTTATTCATCTTTACTAATAAGAGGGTAAATGCAACTAAAATACAGCTGTCTTCCTCACTGTCATTTGGTATTTATTAGCAAATATGCAGGGGAATTGAATCCCTTGTAAGTACTCTGCAGCTAATGGTGGATAGCAATTAACTGAAATGACTACTATTGAGCAGTGATGCTACGATCAGTGAGTGGAAGAGGAAATCTGGAGCCAGCGCACAGACCCAGCGGCTTCCAGAACTCCCTTTAGTTTTCCCCTCTGGATTCTGTTTCATGCCCTTACCAAAAGACTGCAATGAAAACTGCTTCATCTTGGTACTCCCTGGAGCTCCAGCTTGAACAAACACTTTTCAAGCAGCTGTAAGTGTGTGTGTGTGTATATTTTATTATTTTCAGTTTGGGGGTTGCTGGAAGGACTCATTGCAATACTACTACCCATGAAAGTGTGTGGAATGGAAACCTTCATCCTTCCAGATGTGCTGGTGGCACAGAGCTGCCTCTGCAGCACCTCGCATGCTTCAGGAGATGTGAAGGAAACTGGCCCAGATACTTGGAACTAATTCAGAAGCTGAGAAGGACTAGGTGCAGCATTCATTGTTTCATCTTTGGCCATTCCTCTCCAAACAAGCAAGAGGGTTTTTTTTCCTTCCCCTCGTTTATAAGGTGACATGTAGGTCAGAGTGCCCCAGAGGTTCTGCCCTCCCTCAACTGGAGGGAAACCAGCTTCTGTGTGCTAGTTTCAAACTCCCAAAAGTAATTTGTCAGGCTAATTTCACGTATATCTTGATTTGTTTGTCACTCTTCCCTGCCAGCCTGTGTTTGATATGGCACCTTGTGGGGAACCTGCTTGTCAGGAGGGTATTAGTGCTTGGGTTGTGACATGGGTGGGAAGCGAGGGGCTGTGCTGCAAGCGGAGCTGTCAGCAGGGTGGAGAGGCATTGCTGGCCATGTTGCCCAAGAACTGGTCTTGGGAGCGAGCTAATTGAGTATTTTCATTAGTGCCCTCCCTGCAAAACAGAGCAGGTTGCTGATGGGTGTGTTGATGATAGGGGGGTATGAGCAGTGCAGAGGAGGATGAGTATTGAATAGGAGGAACTGAATGATTGATAGGTCTGGTGTCATGGCAATATGATGATATTTAATGGTATGAAGTTGCAAGCACATGTACTTAGGAGCTAGTAATGAGATTATCTTCTCAGAGATGGGAGCCCAGCATTTGGGAGCAAGTGAGAGAGAGAGGCAGCTCTGTATGTGCTGGTGATACGATGACGTGAGCCCCCAGCCTCTTGTGGCACTTTACGAGGAGCGAGGACCCTGCCTGGAGCAGAGTAGCCAGCGAGGATCTGCCTGAAGCACATCGTGAGAGTGCTCCAGGCAGAGAAGAGCAGTCTAGTCTGGCTTGCAGTGCTGGCCCAAGGTTAAACAGGTATAAGTTCACTGTGAATAAATTCGGGCTGTGCATCAGGAGGATCTGGGATAGCTTTCGTCATGTGGGGAAGCCCATGAAAATAGTCAGACCCTCCATCAAGCACAGCGTGGTCTTTGGCATAGGAGAAGCATGAGCTGGTTCATGTGGGATGCGAGGTCCTTATGTCGTGTCCCATAGTGAAGGGGAACCATCCCTAGGGAATTCAAGCAGCTCCTACCTGGCTGTGTTACCTTGTGGTTGAGTGTCATCGGCTGCTTTTCCTGCACGTACAGGAGCTGTGCGAAGCCTAGGAGAGGAAATTACTAAAGGGGAGCAACTCCCAGCTTGATTACTTTCTTTAAGGATGGTGCTGCCAGTTAATTATTTAAATGCATATTTAGTTAGTTAAGCTGGTGAATATACATTTACACTGAGCACTTGATAAACTTGATCCCTTTTTGATTGGGAAAAAATGTTTAATTGCCCCTGTCATCAGTGCTCTGAAATTACATTTGTTTTTGTATAAAATTCAATCAGATTGCAAGTGAGATACTAAAATGTGTTGCTTCATTAATTCCTATCAATAGATATACTGAGGGGTTTTTTTTACTACTGTTGGTGTTTTTGGTGGGGTTTTTTCTGCCTTGTCTCCTGTCTAAAAGCTTGGGGTTTATTCCTGATTTTAGAACTACGGCAGCTCTGATTTGGGAATGGGTTTTGCAATCGCCCCCACTAATATGAATCAAATACCTATAAATATCTTTGTTTTGTTTTTTGTTTTTTTTTTTTAAAAAAAAGGCAGTTTCACCTTGCGGGCAGGAAGAGGTTCTTTTGCCCTGTGAGATTTACAATATTTAAGGCAGCAGGCAACTGTCTCCTAGCTCTGTCTTGTGTCGTGATGATTTTCTGCATAGCTTGATGGATTTGTTGGCAGCAGGATAAGTGCTGTGAGCAAGACAGTCCAAACAAGGCAGCCCCGAATGTGTGGAAGGGAGGGTTGGCATAATACAAGGTGAATTGCTGGACACTGTATGGTCTTCTGTTTTTCTGTCTGCCTGGAGCAGATGTGGAGCTGAGGTGCAGACCTGAGAGGTGGGATGTCTCTGTGTCCTGTTCTGGCTTCTGTGGCTGTTACCTCCTGGGCTGCAGGAGCTGCAGCAGCCCTGAGCTTCAGGTCATTGTGTAGCCCATGATCCAGCAGAATAGCTCTTGGCTGAAGGCAGCCTGCACTGTTATTTTCCAGCCTAGCAGCGGGAGGACAAGTGTGATGTTGTCCATGCAGTGTTATTTTCTTGTAATACTTGGCAAAGGAGGTGCAAAGATTTGGGGGAGAGCGGTGTGTTGGGAGGTCTGACTGTAGCTCTAAGTTTCTGAACATGTGTTATAAGTAGTGTTCCCCCTCTAGGGACCTATATCATCACCCAAATCCTAATTATAGTGCTGTTTTGACAGCAGTCATGGTGATCATTGTTAATGGCACTGACACCTTGTGCTGTTTGCTTTGTTTTTTACTTGGCAGTATTCCTGGCATCCCCAGCACTCCTGGGACCTTCGCCTCCTTCTCTGTATTACTGTGTTGCTTGAAAACATTTGATGTGTGAGAGTCCTTGCATTTTTCCTGTGCATCTTTTGTAATGGAACATTTTCACTCTTAAGGCGAGGCAGCTGAAAGGCAATCTGTGATACAGATCATCATTAGCTGCTATTTGACAGTGATGGGTGACCCTGGGAAATCTTGTTGTTAAAGACAGTATCTGCTCTTCCTGTTCTCGTGTCTTCCTGCCTTCAGATCAGTTATCCCTTAAAGAAGTTAAGAGGGAGGGTGGCCCTGCCCTGTGTTGGATTGGGAAGATACTTTCTCATCCCTGTCACCACATGGTGGAAGTTCACCCTTTTCTGCCTCATATGAGTGTCAGAACCAACATCCATTCCCGGGTTTGATGTTCACAGCCGTCGCATTGCTGGGGACCAAGTGATCTGCCAGCATTATGCCACTCATTCCTCTGGCAGAATGCCGTGCAGATTGGCTAACTCATTTGTGGCCAAACATTAGGTTTATATTTGGTCTCTTACTGCTTTTAAAAGATTTGTGCTTTTTGTTGTTGTTTCTTTTTGAAGTAATTTTTGCAAAGGATCTCAAAGTGCTCTGTGAGCCCCCTTCATTGCAGTTTTACAGGTGTGAACATAACTCAAGGTGCAAAGGAGCTGTGGGACTTGCTTAGTGCTTCAGTTGGGAACTGATGCTGGGACTCTTTGCTGCATACACCTGCACTGTTCTGATTGCTAGATTACAACTGGTGTCTTCAAAACTTTATTCTTACGTGGCCGGACTTGACATGACATTGGATGTGAGGGTGATCTGGCTGTGACATGTGTCACCCCATTGATCGCCAGGGTTGATTCGGCTGATCTGACTGGCTAGACGGGTGTCCCCTTCCTCCCTCACCACTCCATGTGTGTCCCTCCCAAAGCTGTGCGCTCGGTCGAAGAGGACGACCTTCCCCGATAGAGGCGTACCATTCATCGGTCAAGGGTATATGGTAGCTGCGTTCCCATGCTAGAACCTCCAAACAAGCTCAAGATCCATTTGAGGAGAACGTAGGGTAGTCAAGCTTCCAAGACTGCAGACACATCCAAGTGAGGCACTGCATGGGGCAGTCTGCCATTGTTAAAAAAAAAAAGTGTTCAAAAAACATGTGGATGTGGCGCTTCAGTACATGGTTTAGGGGACATGGTGGCACTGGATTAATGGTTGGACTTCATGATCTTGAAGGTCCTTTCCAACCTTAGTGATTCTGTGATCTCCATGTGTGCAGAACAAAACACTTCGCTGTATGTGATGTAGTCTTTTGGTCTGGGACTTGACAGACCTTCCTGGCTGCTTGTGATGGGCCTGGAGTTCTGAGATGTGGCTTCTGCCAATACTTGGAAATCCTGCCTATCTAGAGGAACGCACAAAGCTGTGTGAGTGGTTTGCACTGATTTAGGGCAAGGCTTATGAACAGGGGCTGCTCCAAGTGAGCATCCCCGCACTGTGTCTTTGTTGAGACTCAGAGGCAGGGACATACCATGCTGTTAGCTAAAAGGTTGAGCAGTGGGGGAATTGTGGTAACAAGCTCTAGCATCTTAGCTGTAGAACTAAGAAAAGCAGCTCATATTCTGCAGTGTCTCTATTCTGAACCACACCATATGGCCAAGCCCAGCACCTTCAGCTTGTCAGCAGTAATTTGCTGGCTCAGGAGGGACTGAATCTTCTTGTCTGGTATTAAGACGTGAATAGTAGGTGCTTGGTGAGGTGATACAGGCCCAGGCATGTTGCCTGTGTGTCAGCAGAGGAGAAACTTAATACCTGGGGGGTAGAGGGCTGTGTCTTCTCAGATGGGGATGTTTTGGAGCCCATTTAAATGGACAGGGATATGCTTTGTGGGATCTGCCTTCTCCTGCTTTTCCCTAGTCTGAGAACTGCTCAGATAATTTCTGGAATTTGCAAGGCTTCCTGGGAGGCAGATGGATGAGGCCACTTTGGAACCTGTCAAACTAATGTGTGTTTCTGCCCAAAGATGACCCTCTTTTGGAGAGCTCCTCACCTGACAAGGAGAGGTTCATAGCAGCAGAAGTCTTTCTGCTCTTGGAGCAAAGGGGCACCAACAGGAATAGCTGATGCGACCACAGAAGCAAAGTGCTTTGGGAAGAGACCAATTCAGAAAGGAGGGAGATGCTTGCCTTTGACTCTGGCCATCTCATGGATTCCTTGAGGGCCCATTTTCTTCTTTGGGCAGCGCCGAAAATACATGAATGAACCAAGACACTGTTGTTTCTGGATTTCAGCTGTGAACTCACCTATCTGGTGCCTGAAACCAACAGTGGATGAAGGATATTATATTTCTTAGAGGAAAAAGGACATTACCTTCTCTAGGTCTCTGGAAACAAAAACAATGCTCCTTTTCACTTCCCTTTCAAGGGCAGCATATGGAGAGAAAAAGAACTGTCCCAGATAAACAAAGTTCAAGATTCCAGCAATTTATTGGTAATGTTGCCCAAGCAGATGGAGTGAAAACTGGAGAGCGGTGAATGTTGTATGAACAGGACGATGCCATCAGCATCTTCAAACCCCTAGATCCTACTTGTGAACTTCAACAGACACACCTGTCTGCAAAATTGTTCCAAGTAGACCTCGGCTCTGCTGCCTCCTTCTGCCAGTGGTCTTGGAGCTCTGGGTTTATGTTCAGAAAATGCATAACCTGCAGAATAAGAGGTAGGGGAGGGTTCAGGCATGTGGGAGGAACTGAGGCTGTGACTGGAATCTGTCTATACTCACTGTTTTCCCTTTCCTTTGCCAGCCTGTCAAGGTGGTTCAGGTTGGTTCACTTGACCAGCAGATTTCTATCTTCTGCCTAAATCGCCCTTCCGGTCTTTTTCTTATGGACAGTTGAGCTATGGCCTTTAGAAGCTGTTACATGTGTGGTGTTTTATTGTTCATTGACCTTTAGTTGGTTCCTCTGCCCTTGGCATTGCATTTGAGAGCTTTTAAGCCCGCAGTGACTGAACTGCATGCAAAGTTGCTTCCCAGAACTAGCTCTGGCTGTGGGGCCCTGAGGATGTGGGAAGGGCAGGTGGGTTTTAGAAGTGGGTTGTATTTCTATTAATAATTGCTATCCTTGACTACTGTCCCTTTACATGGCAGCAAAGACTTGGCAAAGTGTGATGCGGGGAAAAAGCCTCCTCTCCCTTCCAATTGTTTGCTTAGGTTCCAAACTGAGGAGTGATGTTAATTAGGTAAGTCAGATACTCTGGCAAGCAGCCTGTTCAAGGACAAACAGATTTTAATTAAAGGCTGTGTGCACTGAAAGGTCATGTTACTGCATTGTGCCCACATAGTTACTATGGGAACAACAGGAAAGCACCCAGAGAGTGCGAGTGTGTGCAAGCGTGTGCACACCCAGAGAGTGCGAGTGTGTGCAAGCGTGTGTGCGAGTGTATCAGAATGCAGGCCCCGAGGCACAAATTTAACTTCTGGTTACGTTTCCACTGGCAAATATGGCTTGAGCGAGATGCTGCCCTTGGAGTGTGTAGTTGGGTTTTGTTGCCGTAGGGTTTTCTGTGTGGCGGGGATGGGAACCCTCACTTCAAGCTACTCAAATCACGCAAGTTTGAGCTGAGCTAGACTACAATGCCAAGAATTGGGGAAATTGGTCTTCAGCTCACTTTTTAGACTGTTTACAGTGTGTGAGCTCAGTTTCTTAAAGAGAACCTGGATATTGGGAAGAATTGTGTTGAAATTTGAACTGAAATTATTTTGAAATTTGCTTATGTGTCTGCTGTCTTCTGACTGGAATCCAACATTAATTCTTGTGATAGTGGCTCATTCTTGCATTTCAAGTTGTCTCAAGACTCATCTCTGCTAAGCTGCCTGAATTTAATCTTGCTGATTTGAGTATAAGGTGTTCCTTGTCTTTTTTCAGTCCTAAGCCGCCTTTACGCTGTTTGGGATGTGTCAGCAGAGACTTGTCAATACCTGATGATGACACTAGATAACCACTCTGGTGATCCACAAACCATGAATGTGCCTTGGGGACTGATGGGAGTTTGGTATGATCCCCAAATGGGTCTAACTCAACATTCTGTAGCAGCAGCTCATTCTTACTAATTCTCATGTGGTCTAGCAAGAGGATCAATAGAGAGGAGTTAAACGCTTTTAGTATTAACAGCCTTAATATTTTTACTTCCCCTATTAAACAGAAATTGAGGCAGGGACTGATGCTGCACTGGCACCACAAGCAGTCGTCTTGCACAAGTAAAATAGCTGCTCAAATGTGGGCTTTGCAGTGAGCTTGAAATCAAATATTTGTGTGGGAGTTTAAGGTGAGAGCTCAAATGAGCTGCTTCACAATCCCTTTCTCCCTCTTGTTACTCGGTAGCTTTGGGGGCAAATGAACAGTGAGACAAGAGAGGTCACAAGTGTGTTTGGAGGGAGAGTCTGAAACCAGCTCTTTTGTCTGTTTGGACAGCCTGTGTGGGCTGTCCTGCTTTGGAGGATGCTGTTGGGCTGCCAAGCGTTGGGTGTTTGGAGCCATACGGAGCCGACTCAGCAGGGAGATTGCCAGGCAAATAGGGTTGGATTTTAGAAAGTTTATGCACTGCTCATAGAGGAACTGGCTTTGTTTCCTGGCAGCTGAGAAAACACCGTTCTGCCTGTTGGTAGGAAAAATGGATCAGGATTGGTATTTCGTACGTGCATCTCCCCGTGCCCCTTTGACAGGGAGGCAAATGCTGGGTGCAGACTTGGGCAGAAGATACTGGAGCGCAGACCTGGAGCAGGAGGAAGTCCGCCCTGAAGTGAGTGTGCACGGGGGGTGGCTGGGTGCACGGTGGCAGGTGGTCTTCACAGGGAGAGAAGCCAGAGCAGCGCAGTGCCCTGGCTTGGCCAGCACACCTCAGCCTTGGTCTGCAGAGACCCCGGTTGCAGAGGCTGGGCCTTGGCCTCATCGCAAGGATGGCTTTGGGGGAAGGATCTTCTAGGGCTTGTCAGGAAACTGCTACAGGAGATGTCAGCTGGGCTGCTGCTATTGCAGTGATAATGAACACTTAGTTCTCTTAGTCTGGGTACCACAGTCAAGCTTTCTGCAAGTGCTCTTTGACTGAGAACGGAATAGAAACCACCTTTGGACATTTATTATCTTTTGTCTGACCCTTGCTTTTCTGACTCTGGACAAATGGACTATGCTTTTTCTCAGCAGATGTCCACCTTTGACCTAGATAGTTTTGACTTTTAAAAATACATTGAGCAGAAATAAAAAAGCCAAAAAGAGCCAAGAGAGTCATCTGAGTAGAGGAGCAGGGACATTCTGTGCCCATCTGCCTCGTGAAGGGGCTGGCTTTGCAGCAGGCAAGATGCTTCCAAACGTAAACTTTCAAATGTGTTCTCTGTCCCTTCTGAGAACTGGAGGATACACATGGTCTAACAGGGACAGCTGTAACTTAGGACGTGGTGGAGCACTCAGAAGAGCACGTTTCCTTTCTCTTGAAGCAGTATCGCTGGTCTCGCTCCTCTCTGCTGGCTTGCAGAATGCTCACTGACAGCATGGCATGCACTGTTGCCAAAGGTGTCAAGAAATGCAAGGGAGGAAAGCTAGTCTAGAGGCTCATGTGCAGAGTGCCTGTGGAAAAAGTGACAGCAGGAGAGTTAATGAAAAGCAGACACCGAGCATTGGAAGCTACTCAGCCAAGAAATTCTGCACAGTCCAAGGTTTTCTCTGGTATCCAATAACAATGTGTTGCAATTTGGCTACCCCCTCTGTTACCCTGGGGAAAGTGGTGCAGGCATGAATAGCCTGGGTACGTGGCTTCAGCACTGTGCACAGCCTGGAAGAACGGCAGATGCCATGTTACTCTTGTGATGTGAATGTGCATTTTGTGAGCTAAGAGTCCTGAGTTTCTTGTCCGGATTCCTGTTTGGAACCCAGGGTCTGCCTTTGGCCACTTGCCCGCATGGTCTGTAAATCTGGATGCTCCTGTGTCTCATGCCTAGGAGGTTGGTTTCTTAGAGGGACTGCGTGCCCACCACATCCACTGGAAGCTGGTGTCCATACCACTGAGGTGTGCCAGCTGTGTGTCCCTGAGTTATTATCGCCCAAACAGCGTTTGGCCTAGAGCCAGTGCCTTGGTGCTTGGGGCTGAATGCAGGGAGGCAGCAGCTGCCTGGAGGGTGGCTCCCTCCAGGTTTTTTTGTAGGCTTTTTTCTGGTGCAGTGAGGTGTACAATGAAGTAAACTCTAACCGTTGCATAGCAGCATGGGTGCACTGCAGTCTAACTCCTCTAGAAATGACGGTCTTGCTTTTGGCAGAATGGAGGCATCCTGCCTGGAACTGGCTCTGGAGGGAGAGCGCTTGTGCAAAGCTGGGGACTTCAAAGCTGGGGCAGCTTTCTTTGAAGCAGCGGTGCAGGTGGGGACAGAGGACTTGAAGACTCTCAGTGCCATCTACAGTCAGCTGGGCAATGCCTATTTCTACCTAAAGGAGTACTCCAGGGCCCTGGAGTACCATAAGCACGACCTTACCCTGGCCAGGTAAGCATTGCAGCAGTGCTTTGTCCTAATTAGACACAACCTATTCAGAGTGTGAGTGAAGGCATGGGGTCTGAACCAGCAGCCTGAGGAAATCTGCCCCAGGAATAAGCATCTAAAACTAGCCCTAAGGCATGGGGTGACTGTCCTGTGCAGAACTTGGGAGGCAACAAGAATGGGCCAGCCACCTTCAGAGCAGGGAGGTGGAGAAAGGGATACAGATGTGAGGAGGGTGCTTGGAGCACGAGCAGGGCAGTGTCCAGTTCTCCTATCCCCACGTACTTGTAAGTACACCTGAAGTCATTAGAGCAACTAACCTGAGGCAGCAAAACCAAGAATCTGTCTTCAAAGTTGAGAGAGCTTGTATGAAGCATGGCAGTCAGGCATGTGTGCTGGAAATTGCTGGATGTGGTGTACATAAATTGCCGGATGTGGTGTACATTCCGTGCAGTACTTGCTGCAGCTTGAATTTGCCTCCAACAGTCGGTGAATAAAAGTCTGCGAGCTCTTTAACACCTCTGGTCTTCCCTCTGGTCATCTTGTAGAACCATCGGGGACCGCATTGGAGAAGCCAAGGCAAGTGGCAACCTTGGGAACACATTGAAAATACTTGGTCAGTTTGATGAAGCTGTTGTTTGTTGCCAGAGACACCTGGACATTTCTCAGGAGCAGGGAGACAAGGTAATTGGCTCATGGCATCCAACAGGAAATATTTTCTAGCTTTAAAAATAATCTGTTTGCAAGTCAGTAAAGGTGGGCTTTGGAAGGAGGTGGAGCATAAAGCTCTCCTATCTGACAGCATCACAGGTCTCATGCTGCTGACAGTAACAGCTGCCGTGACAGTGAAGATGGGAAAGTAAAATGTGGGCCCCCTGGCTTTGACCACCTCTGCCAGCAATGGAAAGGTCTATGTTGGGATGTGAAGTATGACACCTTGCTGCTCCCTGTTCTTCCTCTTTTTAGGTAGGTGAAGCCAGAGCACTCTATAATATAGGAAATGTTTACCATGCAAAGGGAAAGCACTTATCTTGGAACACGGCCCAAGACCCAGGCTACCTGCCACAAGAAGTCAAGGAGACACTACAGAAAGCTTCAGAGTATTATGAGTAAGTATTCAAACTTGGCCAACCCTTCCTCCTGCAGGGAACAGGGCTGGTCAGGCATCAGTAACTGCTGAAATGCACACAGGTACACCTTCACTGAGCTCATCCTGCTCAGATCATAATCTGTATTTGTGGTGTTCCTGTTCTGCTGACAGCTTTCAGGGTCTGCACGTTAGCTGAGCTCTGATAACCATTAGGCTAATGATAGCTGTATGGGGTGCAAGAGGACAATTTTTACTGAGTCCTGTTGGAAGCATTTCTCGTGGCAGGGTTTGTTTCCTGGGCCATTGAAGATGTGGGAGCTCTGGAAGATGTTTGTTGCAATGAATGAGACTGTGGGCTCAGCATCATTGAAACTCAGGCCACTGAATGAGATTTTGCATATTGTAACAAATTTAGGAATATTCCCCTGAGATGCCAAGTTATGATGGCAAATTAATCTCAAGGAGGGTGACAGAGGGACTGTAAGCTTTTATAAAATCAGAGCTAAAATTCATCCTGGCGTTGCCTTGGTAAAACTCAGTGTAGTTTGAAGTATGATCGTGCAATTAAATTCAATAGTCTGCTCCTTCTTGGAGCTGTATTTGGAAGCTAAACTGTTAGCTCCTGTAGCCCCTGCTGCTCTCTGCTGGCCTTGATGAGAAGGATCCTTGTGTGTGTCTGTCACTGGAGCTACTAAGAGAGACTTTCCTTCACTCAAGGGAAGAGACTTTCACTTAAAGTCCTGGTTGTCCTCCTCATAGATCTATAGTTTATCTTGCTTGTAACATCCTTCCCTTTGCTAAGTAGTTTCAGAGATCACTCTGATGTCCCACAAAGGAAGGCTGACACAAGACTTTTGAGCTTAATGTTTTTCTCCTCGTACATCAGAGTTTTGCTTCAATATTTTATGTTTTTTAAGTAGCCATTTTAAATGAAGAGAATGACAAGATCTTATCTCCGTCTTCTCATATCTGAGGATGTGATAGTGCCTAAATATAACTCACTATCCTTTTTCCAAAGAATGGTGCCTGTAGCATAGCCAGTGGGTAAATTTGTGCCAACTTGGAGCTCTAAGCTTCCTGATGTGTGCTGTAGGTGTAAAGGGGGGAAAAAACAAAGTAAAGAAATGCTGGGAAACTCCTTGAGCAGAACCCTGGCATGAAACTGTGGATCTTGCCCCTCTCCCCAGGTTTGTCCCTGTCCTGCTTTAGGTAATCTCCTTTCTCCTATGCTCCTGGTTCTCCCTTGTACAGTGAGGTGGCTATTTCTTGCATAACATGGGATCCTATCAGGTCATGGGTGTGTGAGCAGTTCCTGTACACAGCTGCGGATTGCCTGAGATTGAGAGAACAGCAGGGACTTAGACCACTGGATCTGTATGAGCTCCCAGAGCTGCAGCTAGTGTAGATCACCAGGCTTTCACCTGCCAAGGGGTGCACAGGATAGGCAGTTGGGGAGGGGATATGCCTTCTCCAGGGTTAGTTCTCCTTTATGGTGCAAAAGTGTGCACTGTGTCTCACCAGACATACTGCTCTGATTTCTTTCAGGAGGAACCTGTCCCTGGTAAAGGAGCTGGGGGACAGAGCTGCGCAGGGCCGTGCTTATGGCAACCTTGGGAACACCCAGTATTTACTTGGCAACTTCAGTGAAGCTATAGCCTTCCACAAGGAGGTAGGAAACCGCTGCGCCTTCTTCCTGGGGTCAGGGGCTGAGACTGGCTGTCAGGGAGCAGCCTTTCTTCTCACCACAGCAACAGCGAGGCATTTGCCCGCAGCTGTTTTTTCTCCCTCCTCTGTGTACCTCAGGGTACCTGTTTTATGAACTCATGCTGAGCAACATTGTACTCCAATCCCCATCAGCACCTAATGAGAGGTTTGAGGGAAGGGTGCTGTTGGCTTGGAAACTAAAGGCAAATCTAAGGGCAAATTGCAGCTGGGCCTAGCAAGGTTCTTCTGTTCTTAATGTGTATCGGTCTAGATTTTAATAAGTGCAAGCTATGAATTTAATTAAGCTGCTGAAAGATCTGTTGATCAGGAATAAATGTTGCTTGTAGAACATAATAACTTTCTGTAAAGCTTTACAGGTGTGACACAGTCCCTGCCCCAATTCAATGCAGTTCAGCGTCTAGTTCAGAATATAATCAGCTTCCTTTCAGTGAAAGGTGCTCAGCGTCTTGGAAAGCCAGCGCTGTCACAGCTCTTCTGACTTTTAAATGCTGGAGGACAGCAGCCAGCAGTGCTTTGGGAGAAGGGGCTTGAATCAGGGCAGGAAAAATCTCTGCAGTATTTGAGACCAGGCTCAGGTGCTGCAAAGTGGAGGGTGAGAGGTGGGGAAGCATGGGGAGCAGGGGAACGCGAGAGGAGAGGCAGGACTGAGGTGCAGGTAAGGGCAGAGGTCTGGGGAGCAGCTGCAGCGCGGACAGTGAAATGGAGCGCACGCATGTGCATGCTCATTCTGTGCCACAGCACCGTGCAAAGTGACAACTGTTTTCCTGCACATTAGTCTACTGATCAACCACATCCCTTCACAGCCTGACCTACAGCTCTCAGTTTGCCTCTTTATTCGGCTGTTGAAGTATGTGCATAACTCCTTTCGCACTTCAGCTAGAGAGATGTGTACTGATCAGGCTGGAGTAGGAGTTAGAGGAGGGTGTGGTATTGCTCCCGCTCTTCCAAAGGCCCTTCATGATCCTGAGTTGCAGAAGAGGGAGAGGTTTCCTGCTGCGTCCAGCCCTGATAGGCATGTGCACCGCTACCTTGCTGGGTGGGAGCCTTGCAAACCAAGAAGTTAATCTCCCCAAAAAGTTGCTGTGTAACAAACCTGGCAATGGCCCGCCTGTACTCACTAACCTGTGTCTGCTGCAGCGCCTTGCTATTGCTAAGGAGTTTGGGGACAAGGCAGCGGAGCGGAGAGCGTACAGCAACCTGGGCAATGCACACATCTTCCTTGGGAGGTTTGACATCTCTGCTGAGTACTACAAGTAAGTGCCAGGGGCTAAGGCAGACTCAGGGCACGTGTTCCCTGGAAATCTTGACCTATTGCAGGGAATTTATAGGCTTAGGGGGATGTGACAAGGGACCTGGAGGCCAATTGTGTGTGTGGTGCTCAGCGGTGGCAAGTAATACAGCCACCTGACAGCCTGTGGTGTGTTACAGGCATCAACTTCAACGTGGTGACTTTCCTGTTGCCATGCAGGGGTACCCTGCAGTGACCAGGTCTCTTCATTTCCACCCGTTCCATGCAGGAAAACGCTCCAGCTCTCCAGACAACTCAAAGACCAAGCAGTAGAAGCCCAGGCTTGCTACAGTCTTGGAAATACCTACACACTGCTTCAAGACTATGAAAGAGCAATCGAGTACCATCTAAAACATCTGGTGATAGCACAGGAGCTGGGAGACAGGTAAGAAACTGCCCCTGGAGATGGTGTTTGTCCTCTGATGGCTTCAAAGCACTGGCCCTTCCCTATTTACTTACTGTCCTCTACTGCTGGGGCTAAGGAGCAGTGACATGTATTCCTGAAAGTCTTTAGAAATCTATCAGAATCCAGGCTTTAGTCCACTCAAAAATTGTAACATGATTGACACCTTTATCATGTCACTCAAATGCAGAGACTGTGCCCTTAAAGCTATGTCTGTGTGGGCTGAGTGAGATTTCTAATAAGAGGTACTTCAAGAAAATGCATTGTATTCAGTGCTTTGCCATGAGGCTACTGCTGTTTTATCCCACAATAGCCCCTCTAAAACTTCAAGCTCACAAAAATTGTTATCTTAGAAACTGTGTGGTTAGGGTATACATACATACATACATGCCACTTGTCCTGTTGCTCTGAGATGATGCTGGACATTTCCACATAGAAACAAATGATGTTACGGAGAGCATGTGGAGATGATATACTTTACTTCTTGACCTCACTCTTTCTTCTTTAGGAGGCTTGGCCTCTTTTTAATTTCTTAATATATTGTTTAAGAGAGATTGGTGCCTTTCTCCTGGATATTCTTTCTGTACTCCTGGAGCCTTCTTGCAGCTTGAATGACTTTGCAGCCACCTTGTTCAGTGTTAGTGCTGATGGCTCTTGGGAATCTGGGTGTCCTCCACTAGATGGAGCAGAGACATTAAAATGGGAGATTTGTGGCACTATCC
The DNA here is from genome assembly GCF_000687285.1 of Phaethon lepturus. Classification (NCBI taxonomy): domain Eukaryota; kingdom Metazoa; phylum Chordata; class Aves; order Phaethontiformes; family Phaethontidae; genus Phaethon; species Phaethon lepturus. Next base: position 58,213 of record NW_010524446.1, on the reverse strand, counting down.
GGGCAGTATCTGCTCAGAGAAGGTATAATCCCACCCAAGGCTGAATCATGCTGTGGGGGTGCAGGCCTGTGGACTCCTGCCTTTCTGGGAACACACCCTATGAGCAGAAGGTATTGAACGGGATGACAAGAAAAATGTTTAAATGTTGATCATCCCGCCCAAACCTCTGAAAAGGGAGTTGCAGTCACGCTGAACCTCCCCCTGCGCCCCCATGTGCTTTTTTTATCCCATCACCCCCCACATCTGCTCGTTTGCAGAGCTGAGCAGGCTCTGATGCGCAGTAGGTCTCTGCCTGCTTGTGCAAACAGCTGCTGAAAGCTGCTCCAGAGACACCTGGGTGCCTGTCCTGGGCCGGGGGTGAGGGCTGCCCAGGGCAGGTTTCACATTCACCTGCTTCCTCTGGCTTATGAAAACAAGCAGCAGCATCCTGAAGGTCTTGTAGAAACTGGGCAATATTTGCGTGGCTGTTGTATGCAGTTTCAGTTCGTGCATGCATCCCAGATGACACAGTGCTGGTTATTCAGCAAGAGAACGTTGCATGCCTGCAATATATCTTCCTTGCCACATTCTTGTTAATCCAGCTCTGGGGTGTTGTTGAACAGAAGGGCTGGATGTTACATGCCCTCTTGATGCATTGTGCATTTCTGGAGAGGAAGCCGTGCTGTGCAGGGTGGAAGCTGGACGGGAGCTCTGGCTTCTGCTCTCGGACTGGTGCTCACAAAATGAAGCCACACCATTCTGTGCCCTTGTTACATCGTGGGTGCAGGCCCATTTCTGAGGCTGTTGCTCATCCTCTGACCTCAGCATGAGAAGAGGTTTTTAAGATGTACAGTGCATTTCATTTTCCTTTGCAGAGCCCTTCTGTAGGTGAAGGCATAGCTAGGAGGCCTGGCTGTCAAGGAGGAGGCCCTGAAAGGGCTGCTGTGCTGCTGGGTTTTGCCCAGCATTTCTGTGGTTGACAGTTTCCTGTTTTGCAGGGTGGGAGAAGGAAGAGCCTGCTGGAGTCTCGGAAATGCCTATGTCTCCCTGGGGAGCCATGAACAAGCTTTGCACTTTGCAAGGAAGCATCTTGAAATCTCCCAAGAGGTAAGAGAAGCTGGTTCAGGTCAGAGGGAATCAGTCCTCCCTGCTGAGAGACTTTATTTTATGCCAATAAGTTATATTAATGTAGTTCTTCTTTTGCTGTGACTGCTCTGTAAAGCCCTTGTCTATGTGCTGTTTCAATGGTGTCTTTAGGAGCTGCAGAGCCTGCCTGGAAAATATTCTTTTCATGGGAGGCTCCCAGCCTTCCCCTTAATTACAGCTAATGCATTTGCTGTACATTGCTCTTAACTGATACTCCTGGGAAAGAAAGGACCTGGAGGCTAGTTGCCTGGTCTGCTGGCCAAGGTGTTGTGCACTCAGCTGGTGTGAAGGAACTTGGATACCGCTTGGTGTCCAGTCTGTTAGTAAGAACGCCCTTTCCTGAGCACAAGGCTGTGAGATCCTGACTGAGATGGACCTTGTGTGATTGCAGCTGTGGTCTAACCCAATTTGCTGGCAAGTTAAGTACCTGGAGAAAACAAGGCCAACTTCTACCGGGTGGCTGGGTGCTCTAAACCTGCTGTATTTTGCACTGCAACAGAGTGTACACGTGACAAGTTATTTCCTCTCAGTGAAGCTGGTGGAGGATCCCAGCTGTGAAGTGGTGAACTGTAGCATTGTCCTAATACAATCGATTGCTGACACTGGACAAGCACAGCCTGAAGCTAGCCCTGTCCTGCTGCCACACCATTTGGGGTTTCATGCGTGCAGCTACTCTGGTTTTCACAGATGTGCTCACCCAGCTAGCTGCAACTTTCCTGGTGCAAAAACATACGGCATTTTTAGGTGGCTCAGAAGTACAGAAAGCAAGAATACCATTGTTTGCTCTTTCCAGTGTGTTATGAGGAAATGAGCTGTGGCCTCTTTAGTCTTCCTCAGATGAAGAAATTGCCCTATTGAAGCACTAATTGGAATCAGCATATGTAAGTGCTTTGTGTGTTCTCCTGCCTGTCTATTAGGTTGGCTAAATGTTGGGGTAGGGCTGACATACCAGCCTTATTATGTATTTAATTATACTTATCAGACATGCAGAAAAAACACTGTTCTTTGGCCCTGTACATTTTAGGACAAATTAACTTTTCCAGCTTTAGTCTGCTAGGACTGTTGCAGCGTGGGGCTGATTGCTCAGAACCAGATGGCAGCTCGGCGATGTGCAGCACAGATGAGGGGTGATGGTAGGACGGGAGCAGTAGTGGTCCTGGTGACTTCGGGGGGTGGAGGGGAAACCCGACAGGGTGGGGGTTCACAGTGGTGTTCTCATTCTGGGGTGATGGGTGTGGTTACAGGGCATGTCAGGAGTAGGTTACTCATGGCAGGTGGCTAATGAACTGCCCCACATCATTAATTATGGAGCAGTGCAGAGACTGTCCTGTCCGCTTGTGAGGAGAGCCTGCATTAGCTGCTAGCAGCTAGTGATTCTGTTCTAAAGCTGATGTTTTCCTTTAGCCTTGGGAACCAAGTGAGCTGTTTGCTGTTGGGGCAAACACCAGCATTTTGCCCAGGAAAAACCTATTGAAGTTAAACCTTTGCACACTAATGTGTTTAGCTCACATCCCGTCACCTTTTCCCCCTTCTACTCTGGCATAAATCTGGTGGTGACATTTGAATCCAAATGAAATCTGCTCAGGGTAAGCACATTGGGAGCTGCTGCAGGGTGATCAAAGGTTACTGAAAAATGTCTTCTGAAACAGCTGGAGTGAAAGATGCGTACCGAAAAACCTTGGGAGCTGTCCCAGCTCTCGGCCACTGCCCCGGGGTACCTTTCCCATCTCTGCGTGTGGCAGGGGGCTCCTGGGAAACGGAGAAATCAGAGCTGAGGGCAGAAAACAGGGCTCTGCTATGGTGTGTGCGATAGGTCCAGCCTGGGATCGTTGTCCTGCCAGTGTGTGTCTGATGTTAATAGGGCCTTGGAGAGGATGTGGAATGAGTGGAAGTCAGGGAAGCATTGAACAGAGAGCATCAAGGACTGTGAGACCTGACCAGGACATACTAATTTCTCTGGAGATGATGTCAACAGCAAATCTCTTGTAATTGGCGGGGGATTTATGCCTGATGATAAGCTGTTTGATCTTCTTCTGTTTACTAGTGCTTGGGGCTTTGTCATAAATAATGTGGGGATTTATGATTTTGTTCTAGGATGGCTCACACTGCAGTCTGTCTCAAAGGACTACAAAAGAGCTGTTGCAAGGCATTTAATAGGGAGCCAGGCCTCTCCAAGGCAACAGCCAAGGTCTTCCTCTGTAACAGAGGCTGCTGTTCCTCTAAAGATTAGAGGCTGTTTCTGAGTGACCTCTCTGTTCGCTGGTGATATGCAGCACAGTAATTTTCTTGTTTGGTTAAACTTTGAGGAGAGCCCAGCAGCATATCTTATACTCCCCAGTTTAAGTAGTAGGAGTCGCTGGAAAGATCACTTCCTGAACACGTAACATCGTCTTCCTTGGCCTCAGGCCAGTGAGAGATGGGGATTTGGAAAAATTTGGACTTCAAAAGATTTTGGAGTCTTGTGTGGGTAGATCACTAGGAACAACTCAAAAGTTGTATGGACCTGAGCCAGAAGAGAAGGGCTTTCAGAGCATCCGAGCCATGAGTGTGACACTGCCCACGTGGCTAATAGTAGTGTGGCTGTCTGGTGCTCAGTAACTACGGAAATACTTGAGGAAGGGGGTTGAGAGTTTTGGGGCTCTCCCGCAAGCTATATGGGGCTACAGGACGGACCAGATGTGCACGTTTACCTCTGTCGCAATTCTGTAGCAGTGGGTGAGCTGTGCCCCCTCAGTTCCATGTACCAAACTCTGCTGAAATGCATTTTGAGGTGCAGCCAGTATGCAGCACAGTAGGCATGGACCCTCTCCCAAATTGCCACTGAGGAATAGTTTTGGAGAGTTGGTTTGGTGTTGAAAGCTGAGCTGTAGGATCTCTCAGGGTGTCTCCAAGCTCTCTTCTGTCTGTCTGTCTACTTTGATATGGGACTGGCAAGCCCTTTGCTAGGGGCTCTTTGCTTAGAGCATGTTGCCTTTTAACTAGCTGCCATGTTGGTTTTCACCCTGTAGATTGGAGACCGGAACGGTGAGCTGACAGCACAGGTGAACATGGCCCAGCTCAAGTCAGCTCTTGGCTTGGGCCCCGGGGATGAGGACATGGGTACAGCTCATCACTATTCTGGCTATGAAGCACAAGGTGAGTTTCTGGGCTTTTGCTGGCATTGAAAGGTCTCATGAAAGATGTGGTATGGTGTGTGGGGAGGGGAGGTGTTTGCAAAGTGGGCAAGAAGTGAGGAAATACGAATTCCAGAGCAAGATGAGGCTATCACGTGCCTTTACCACAAGGGACACTGGTTTGTTTTCTCTGTACTTTCCATAAGCTGCAAGGGCAGGGAAGGATCTGCCCCAAAGAGGGCACAGAATGAGTTAATGGAATTAATCTGCATTGGGAATGAAATTCCATGTGCTAAGCAGCAAATCAGCTTTTGTCTCTTTTAAAGCTCTGCAGGGCCCTTTTAACTGATTTGACTGATAAAGCAAGCTTTCAGAAATTGACTGGCAGGGATTTTTGGCTGCTCTCCCTCTGATTAGCACCCAAGGAACAAGCCGACAGCATGGGCTGAAGGCAGGTTGTAAGCATCAGCATGCCGGGTGCTGTCTCACCCCTGGAACACCTGCAGTGATGCCCCACTTGGCAACAAAGATGTGGCAAGACTTGGTCACAGCAGACAAAATGGCTTTACTCACCACACTGGCCCTGGGTCATTGTGCCTCTGCTCCCCAGGGAGCAGGAGAACACAGCTGAGTCCTCGCCACAGCGTGCTCTCAGCCTGCCAACCTGACGTCTGTCCCCAGCTTGGGGACCGTCTGCCTGCCCTGGAACTGCCCACTGCAGACATTGGTGGGTGCCTGGCATGGGGCGCTTCTAGCTGCTTGCTCTGTTGCTGTGGACAGACTTATTAATTCACACAGACGAAGCCGCGTCCCAGGAGGTGCTGGCTGATTAAATGTGACCTTGTTAGTGCGAATGTTTTCTCAGGCAGTGTGTTCTCTTTCCTGTTGGTAGAACTGGCATAGAGAAGATGATGCTTGAGTTGAGGCATGGTGTTCTGGGAGGAAGACTGGCTGTGCGTTTGCTCTCTGTATCGATTGCGAAGGTGTAGAGTGTTACATCAGTACTAAGCCTTTTCCCGAGAAGTCAAGCTGTGGGTGAGGGAGCCAGCATGCCCTGCTGTGCTCCATCAGGAGCTGCACTGGAGCTGAGCTGTTTCCCCAAAGGTCATGTGGGCCACAATGGCTGCCCCAGCCTCCTTTTGCATGTCAGGTCCATCTTTATAACTGCTGGGAACCTTATTAGTTAGAGCCTTCTGTTCATTCCTGGCACCTTGTTAGGCAAATTATTTTGCTCTGAAAGGGGAACAGGAAATTAACCTTGATATTGCTGCTGCTCCTGGGACAGAGTGAAGCGTGGAGGAAACAAGCTGATGGGGTGCCAGGTCCCTCTGGCTGGGGAATGAGGGGTGCAGGAGGGCAGCGCCAAGGACCGCATGGGCGTGAGAGCACTGTATGCTGAGACACGTTTGGGTCCGTGAGTGTATTGTGTGGAAGAGCTGCAGCGGGAAGGAGTCAGGCCAAATTTACCTGGGAGGGGGGCTCTGCAGCTCTGACCGTATTGCATAACCACGAGTGCACAGCCTTTTCTTTGCTGGAAATAATTAAAAAAACAAAACAAAACAAAAACAACAATGCAAGAGGGTCTCTGCACTCATAACACTCCCCCTGGAATCTGAGCTTGAATGCAACCTGCTATGGACTGGTCTGGTGTCCCACTGCAGGCAAGGCCGTGTGCCTTGGGGGTCAGGGAGGGTCTCAGTCTGAGCAGAGCCCTTCTTGGGGAGAGCTGAGCCTGGCACGTGGCAGTGTCCCCCACGCAGGTGGTGACACAGCCCCACCACATCTCGCAGCACGAGGCTCTGAGAGCATGTGGCACTGAAGGGTTGGGACTTCTGCTTAAGGCATGTGGCAAGCCTGATCAGTCACTGGGCTTAACTCTGAAGGTGAGGCAGGGCAAGGCAGAGCCAGCATGTGGCCTGCGGGCTGCTTGCTGCCCTCCAGTGATCCAGATGTGCCTGTGCTGTGTTAACATCTGGAGCCAGTCGTGATTTTTCTCTCATCTGACAGAGCCATGCCGGTCTGTGTGCATGATGGCTGGAGGGTGGGAAGAGGGGCTGAGCAGCTGTAGTCAGGGGCAGTGTTCACTGGAGGTTGCAGTGACCTCATTAGTCTGTGGTGTCATTGCTCATGTTCCCAAGGCTGGGGCTGTTGTCATCAGAGGGACAAAGTGTTCTCTGGAGGGCAGCCCGCAAATGACTGAGGCTTGCAGTACAGGGAGGGACCGCAGTGCCCGGGGCAGGTTCCCTTGCAGAGTAGGGCTTCCCTAGCCGGTGGGATGTGGGGGATGCTGCCCCTCGCCAGATCCTGGGAACCTGCTGGGGAGGTAAAAATCAGCTGGGGCTACGCAGCAGCATCTTGCATGAGGAAGGGAGTGTGAGCATTGCAGTGCTTAGTCACGTGCGGGCTCTGACATATGTATCTCTGGTGGGAAAAGTGCTGTCCCTGTCGTGTAGAGATTTGGAAGGAGGATGGGTCTGCAGGGCAGGCTGTGGAGAGGAGCTTGGCTCCCTTGATTTCTCCTTAGCTTTTATTCTGGCTGTAGCTCTCTCATTCTGAACTTCAGTAGAGGATAAGAGAGGCCACCAATGTGCCTCTGAGCCCTTGAGAAGAAGGTAGATGTATTTAATGGCTGCCAGGAGCTTTGATATCCTCCTGTGCACCTATTAAATGATTAGAAAAGCCTAATTATTTATATTATTAATAGCAGCAATTTACAGCAAGAGGAACATCTGTTTCTGTAATAGGAAGCAGGTGAAAGAGTTGAGATTCAAGCTGACTTCTGAACCAGCCATGCCTTTTGATGTCAACAAATCTCATGGTGAAGAGAGCTTTCAGATCTTTTTCCCTTCAGATTGTTTTCCTTGCCTAAGCTTATAAAGTGCCTGCATATTCATGAGGATGCTAAAATCATCTGATAGGGCAGGTATGTTATAAAATAGATTAATCAAACAGGTAGAATAAAGTTTCATAGCAAACTTTAGTTCTGGGAAAATTTGTACCATTGGCTGAGAAACCCTGAGCCAGACCATCAGACTATGATGTCTTTTACAGGTTACTTTTGCTTCTAAGTCTTGGGCATTGCACTCCTCTGAGGGTTTGGGGGAGGAAGGACTGTCTGACGTTTTCCTCTGCTGTTTTGACCTCTCTTCCTGAGCTCTTTGTGATTTTAATTAATATTCTGAGAGCAATTGGATGTCAGAAAACAAAGCTGGAGGCCAGGGAAGTGGGGCAGTGCTGCAAAAGTCTTGTGAAAGCAACGACCTTGTCAAGAAATGCAAACAGAGAGAGCTTAAAGCAACAAACCAAAAGAAGCTAGAGAGTAGCTAAAACATGAAGCAAAAAAACAGAGGTTATGTCTGTCTCTCCAAACACCCAAAAATGTGGCCCTGAAAACTGCTCTTGCCCTCTTTCACACACTGTAAGTTAAGCGTCGAGTACTAGTAGGCTTTTGCCTTTGGAGAGAAGTAAGGGAACTTGCTGTGCCTATCAGGGAGTTGTTTTGTAGCAGTGACAGCAACCGTGAACAACCAGAAGTGCTGCCTTGTGCTGGGAGATCCTCCACGGTGTGAACAGCCAGCTCTGCCCTCGGCAGCACTGCTGGATGCAGGGTGGGAGCACTGGCTGCCCGTGCCAGCCTTGCTGGCTGCCTTTTTCTAGACTAATGGGTTTGAGCTGAGGGTTCAGCATCTGCTCAGCAAGAAGTTGGCTGTGCCTAGCACTCTGCAGGTAGCAGTGCATCAGGAGCATGGAGCTGAGCCCTTCCTAGACCGAGCCTGGTGGCAGTGCCTGCCTGGGCAACTTGGGTCTCTGGTGTAAGTAAACAAGAGCACTGCCTTGCAGCGTTCCTCTCTTCAATTCCTCCTTGCCAGCTCTCCGTGCTGGAGGCTGGCACCATCCGGGGCAGCCTGCCAGCAGGGAGGGGAGTGTGGGGAAGGGGCTCACCCACCACCAAAGGGTTGGAGGTGCTGGACAGAAGGCAGAGAGCAGCGCTCGCCAAGCATCAGTGCTTCTCCAAAGCGAAAACTGACTCTGGCTGCTTTTCATTTGTTCTCAGCAGTGTGACAGCCTTGGTCGTCATCTCTGATGGCAGCAGTAGTGTTAGGAGACACTAAGCAACACCTCTCCTGGCAGCTGGGTGTAGGTGGGGAGGGATGTAGGTGTTCCAGAAGGCGTTGGCATGTAGATGCTTTCAGAGCATTGTAAGCTGGTTCCTGGCATGGTTTCTGTACTGTTTGCAGTATGCAGACACTGCTGCCCAGCTGTGCTCAACAAGGTCTGAGGGCAGGAAAGGACTCGGCCGTGAGCCTGCCTTTCCCCTGCTCTCTGTACATCTTCTGCTGAAAAAGGGTAGGCACAAGGTGAGTCTGCTTGGTGCTCAGGAGCCTCTGTGCTGGGTAATGCACATCCCTGTGTGCTTCAGGTTGTATTCTCAGGTGGTGAAGTGGGCAGCGGAGCCTGAGTGGGCATGAAACCCTCTCTTTCCTGAGCTGTAATCTGCTCCATGTGGCTTTGAATGTGGGTCTTTGCATCTTCAATGCAGTTTTGAGCTTGCCTTCTTCACAGGAATCTTTGAACCCTTGGATCAATTAGGGATAGCAGAAACCAGCTTTTATGTTTCCCAGCCTGTTTGTTTTTCTTTGTTTGCTTGCTTTAAATATCTTTGAAGTATCTAAGAAGTGTTTGGGGCTGTTGAAATATGCTAGGTTGACCAGCCCTCTACTGACGCAAGGCAGGAAGGAGGCAGTGCTGCTAACCCATGCCAGCCTGTGCCTCTGGCTGGGATGCTGCCCAGGGACAGGAGTGTTCCTTCCCCGTGGTTTGCTCAACACTTCTGCGAAGAGCTGTGGCCCTCTGAGACCAATATCCTTCTGACAGTGGGACAGCCCTGCTCACTGAGACTGTGATTTCAGTGTCTAGGTAGCGTTTGCCTTCTGCTTGGCAGACAAATACAGGGGTGACATTGCTAGCAGCTTCAGCATGGAACTTGCCCTGTTCTTACCAGTCAGACTGAGTAAGCATAGCAATTGAAATTGCTTAATATTAAGTAGCTTTTACTATATTTGTTTCCCCAAGAGCTGATGGGCTGCAGCTCAGCCTTTTTTCATTCTGAAAATGAAAGCCCGAGGCCATGCTGGTTATTGTACTTGCTTATGCAGGGTTTTGATGGATGAGGTGGTTGACTGAAGCAGAGCAGCTTTTGGCCAAGTGGAAGGTAGAATGCAAGGTGGTCTGGTTGCTGTATTGTGCTCTAACAGATGCTCAGTGGAGCCTTAGCTTCTGAGCTCAGAGGAGTGCTAGCCCAAATGTTCCCACCTGCAGGAAGGTGTTCAAGAAGGCCTGAGTCTGTGATGCTTAAGGGAGCAAGGCAGGAGGAAGGACAGGAGTGCTGCTTGCATGGGGGACTTCTTGGGTGAAGATTTAGGACTTCTAAAGCATGCCTCTTCATTATCTTTGTAATGAGCCTTTTCTAAATCTGAGTAACCCCTGCTGTTACAGCTGTTAAATCATTCCAGCAGCACTGATCAGGAGTGAACCTCTGAGTCATTTGGATTTAAACAGAGTAATTTAGCACTCAGCTCAGACTGCCCCCAGTATTGGCTTTATTAAGTTATAAAATATTCTTCTCAAAGCTAAGAAGTATTTAATGTTCTTCTTTCATCTTGCTCCATATGTGAGCCTCCTTCCCAGCATCAATGTAAAGTACAGCAAGACTCCTCAGCTCACAGCAGAGGAAATGCTCTAGGACTGGAGGAGAAGATACTGTGCTTATGAATCTCGGGTGCTTGTTTTATCTTGATGCCAAGGGAGACTGCAAGTGCTGGAAAGGAGGATGAGGAAGAGGCTGGTTCTTGAAGCCTGTGGCAGAGAAAGTACAACGTGGCTTTTGGCAAAGCCATCCATTAAATCAAGGAACCTCTTGTGGGGAGAGCTAACTTTTTGGAAATTGTCAGTTCCTTACACAAACTCCTGCTCCGAGCTGGGAAGCCTGAAGTTCCCTTTGGCTGCTGTTCCAGGCTCCTGCAGCCATCCCAGCTCTGGTGTGTGCTGTCTGGTTCCTGAGTGTGCTTTCCATGGACAGTTTCCTTTGGTAGCCAAAGTGCAGGAAATGCCTATGGTTATGATGATCTTCTGTCTCACAGTACAGTATTACTATTAGGAACAAGATGCTGCTTCTTACTGTTTTTTCTGGCAGCACAGCGCAAGAGAGGGGCCAAGAAGAAGAGAGTTAGAGAGTTCTCTTTCTCAATGAGCTAGAATTACTTTTTATCTCTTGGAGGTTTTTGTATGGATGACCATGGTCTGCTTTGGCACTTTACTGAGCAAGGCAAGGCCAGACCCTCAGCATGAGTCACCATTATCTCTTGACTGACCTCAGGAACCATACTCCTTCACTCAGCAGCAAGGCTGGCCCCTAGCCTGGCAGGGACAAGCACCCAGACAAGAGACCTTTGCTTCAAAGAGACCTGGCAGCTTGTAGAGACAGAGCTCATGAATTCAAAGTCCAGTGTGCCCAGCCATGTCTCAGTAGCTGGAAAGTGCCTGGCTGCTGCAAGCTGATGGCTGATTCACGACGGCATCCAGGAGGAGGGATCAAGCACGTTGCCCCTCTTTAGAGGATTTTACTGTGAGTACTGATCACTGCAAGGCTCTGACGTGTGCTGCTCTTTCTCTCGGCCTCCCTGACTCAGTCTGTAGGACACAGCTGCTGTAATGGGGCTTGTCTAGCTGCTGGAGATGTTGCCGGTGTTAATTACTGCGTGTCACTTTCTAGCTCAAACTCGGTTTCTTTTTGATCTCTGCTTGTTCAACACAAGCTGATAATGGAAGATGGGAGGTCATAAGACTGCTATATACTGGCAGGGAAAATCCTGCTCTTAGAAGGCGGCCAGGTGTTCCTGCCAAGCCTTTCACATTGTTCTTGAATTAGCCCTGAGGTTACACGCCTCCTCCCAGCCTGCTCCACCCAGATCAGTTTATCTCCCAGAAAATCCTCCTGTCCCCACAACTCTTAATCTATTTAACAGACCATTGCCTGGGGGACACCATAGCTATAGGAGGCTGCCTCTAACATGGCTCTTAAGCTTCCCACAAGCTCCAAGGCTTGTATTTGACTATCTGTTAAGTGGTACGTGATTGGGTGCTCTGCATTTTCTAGATCCTGCAAATACACACCAAAATACTTTACTCTTTGGCTGGAATCGCCAACACTTTATTTACAAATAAGCCTTATTCCAGCATTCCTCAGTCACAGAAAAGCTAATACTCATTGCGCAGGTCGGGGAAAATGGGAATCAAAGATGTGCTCAACATCATGGCAATTAGTAATACTTTGTAAGGCTACAAGATCCAAGATCACCTTGTTACTCAAAGATTGCAGCTTTCCTGAGCTACACTGGTTTTGCCCTCACTACGGGAAAGTAACTCCCTTGTGCCATTGCTGTCTCCAAGGAGGAGCTTTGCTCCAGTTTTACCTCTTGCATGTGAATGTGAAGGCTCTTCTGGCATGTGGTCCAGAGTGTCTCCGTATTCCTTCTCCCCATCTGAGAAGCCTCTGTGCTAGCTGCTCGCCCTGAATGCAGCAGCCAAATGTCAAGGGGCTCCCGGGTGCCATGTAGATGTGCAATATTGCTGTTATTTTCAGCCAGTTGTTCGGCTGTCAGAGTGGATTCTGGAGGATGTGAAACTCGGCTGACACATAAGCAAAGCATCTTCTGCCAAATCAGGCAGACGAGCGTCTTGATTCAAAAGTAACTTTTTATTACTGCATGTTGTATACACTTTTTTTAAAAGGAACAGTTTTACCATGGAGGAAAAAAAGCCTGCAAATTTGTTATTCTGGAGAAGGTTTTTGTAATGCTCAGGGTCTGTCTGGAAGGGCTGGTATTTGCTCAGCTGTGTGCTGTCTGTGTGCCAATGAATACAGCAGGTCAGAGCAAACATGCTGGAACCTGATCTTCCCAGCAGAAGAGGTTTCATTCCTGTCCTTTTGGCTCCCAGTTCTGAGAATGAAGAGCTGAGGATGGAGGGCCTTGCGTGGGACCAAAGCGCTCCTGAGGAAGTCTGATGTGACAACACACTGCAAACAACCTCCCCGCAGCTTTCCCTGGCCCTTAGCTATGGGTTGACTTTATTTTATGTGTACTATCCTTTCTGTTGTAAGCCTTACCTGCTCTTGGCTTTTGTGTAGACTGTTTTTTCTGTCCTCGATAGGGAGAAAAACATCATTTTGCCCATCTAGCCGTATCCTCAGATGCAGAAGGGGCCAGAGCTGTTAGGATTCCCCTGGTCCTGGACTGTCTAAAGGACTGGGGGGTAAGCAGATGGTCCTTCCCATAGATCAACGCACAACAGCTTGGTGCCAGCATTTTATGGTGCAGTCATCATAAATAACTGATATTATTTGCTTTCTCTGTTTATAGAAAAGTATTGTTCTATCCCAGCAACAACTGGGAAAACAAATTCCAGCATTTATCGTGCAAGTGCTGGCAATAATAGAGGTCAAATGGATTTATGGTGCCAGAACCCATTATGGGTTTGAAGACTAATTAAAGCTTTAAATGAGATGCTTGTCCTACTGGAGGCTGCTTTGTGGTTTTTTTTTATTCCTCCTTTCTTTTCTTGCTGCTGTGCTTGCTTTCCCACCCCCCCTCCTTTCTTCTTTGAAGATCTTGCTGTAATAATGGAGCACTAGCTTGACAGAGCTTTCTTGATTAGATGTCAGCAGCATATGATTTGAGATGCTCTGTGAGCATTTGGATTGCTGGACCGTATCTCCACTGTCACTTCTGAGCTTGGTAGGGTTTACAGACCAGTCTGTTTACAGACCAGTCGTATTGAACAATATTTAGAGTTGTTTGCCAAAATCAAGGTTCTGAAATGATGGGTTTTGTGCAAATGTGGGGAGGTCCTGTCCTGGGCTGGAAGAACTCACCCAAAAGACAAGTTAATATCTCATTTCTCTCTATACCTGTATTAACTGACCTTTTCATGAAAATGCAGCAAGTGCTTATGCCAAGATTTGTTGTGTTCTTTGGGATGCAAAGCTTGTGCTCTGGAGAGTAACTGCTGCCACTGAGCTGTGCGTGCTGCTCAACCAAGAGTGCTGGAGGCAGAGGGGGGATGATGTTGGCCGTACGACCTTTCCCTGTTGGTCTTCTGTGGAGTCCACTGTCAGGTTTAATTCTGCTTCCCCTTGTACAGCCACCCGAGAGGGATACAGCGTGTTCCTGGCCTGCAAATAGAACTGTCGCTTGATCTGTGTCTGGGGGGGTTGCTTTGTATCAAACAGGGATGGAGTAGGCAGCTCTCCAAGCTGCTGGAGATGAGGGAGAGCCTAGGAGTTATCAAAGCACATGTCAACTTGATGAGAGCTCCTGGCAGGGCTCTCTGAGTCGCTGCTACACATGTTCTGCTCGATCTTGTCAACTCTGAAATCTCAGGAGCGCCAGTTGGATATGGAGGCTGTCCATAGGGGAACAAAACTCTGTCCACACTGACTACCCAGCTTTGCCCTACTGCAGATTGACATGGGATGATCCCATCACCATCCTACAATAAAACACTTCCTTGTGTTTTCTGTGGCTACGTCTCACTGTGTAGCAAGGTACTGCTAGAGAATTTTTGCTATGTAAGCACTTCGCCTCTAATTGCACCCTGAAAACTGAAGACTTGCCTGTTGGAGGGCCTGCCTGTGGTACAGGAATAGAGTCCTTCCCTCTGGAGACCATACTGATCCTGCCCTTCCAGGCGGTATGGAGCTGGTGACCAAGGGGGATAGGAGAAGAATGGGGGCGAAGATGCTGTGCTTGCTGCGTGCACCATGTCAGTGCTCTGGGTTAGCCTCTCCATCAGGCATGCAGGGCCCAGTGTAGCTCTACACTGATCAGCTTAAAAAGCCCAGGGAAAGTAGGGAGCATACACTGTCAAGCTTCTGGCTGTGAAGAAGAGATTGTAGATAAAAGGTCCCTGTAGCACAAGGATGGGCAGAGGGGCCATCCCCATCTTTGCGGGGTGGGGATATGACAAAAAAAATACGGGTCTAGGTGGATATCTGACATGGCTATATTGGGTTAGTGTCCCAAAGAGAGAAGAATAGCATGTATTAGGGAGATGGGGGAAGCAAGGATGTTTCATGCATGCAGGCAAGCACACGAGCATCACCTCTGCTCTGTTGCAGTGAACTTGCCCCTCCCTGGAGTCCATTGCTCCCTTCCAGGGAGGGAGGTGACTGCTTCATTGAGTTTTAAAATACAAGAATGTGAAAACCGTTAAACTTGCCTCAGGAACCAAACTGCAAAAGCAAAAAGTAAAAAAAAAATCCCCTTGGTTCGTGATGGTGTTGAGATCACAGGCGGGGGGAAGAGATTTTGAAAAAAAATATTTAAAAAAGAAACAACAATCCTGAGCAGTGAAAAGATCAACGTCCAAGGAGCTCCAGGAAAACAAGGCATGAATACAGCCAGTCAGTAGCGTTGCTCAGCTGATGTTCACAAGAAGGTTTCAACTTGCTCTATTAGAGACCTCAGTAAACCTTAAAGACAGAGAAAGCATTTAGAAATGCCCCTGAGGTTTTCCGTTACTCTGCAGTAGGCTTGGTAAACATGCCAATAAATACTGGAGAGAGAGGAAAAAACCTTCCAGAGGAACAGACCCAGGTTTTCAGCTGCTCCACTTTTTTGCATCCATGGTGGCTGCTGCTGCTGTTGATCGGCACTGGGGAGAAAGAGGCAGAGTTGAGCTTTTGCTAAGTATTAGGCAGTGCTGCAGGTATTTCTGGGAAAAATAACCTGGAGGAGGCTGAAGGTTATGTCTGGAGCCATCTGAGGGAATGACCTGGCTGGAGACAAAGTTAATGGGACTCCTTCTGTCGTGGGGTGCTTGTGAGTATGGAAATCTCTCTGCTGTCCTGGAAGATGAATATGTACAGGCTACCGAGCCTGCCTGTTGTGGAGTAAAGGGGAGAAGCTCCCACATGTGTCGTGGGAATTGCTGCCTCTGTTGATCCAGTTTGAGGTAGCCCTGACCGATAGGTAGCCTCTTAAGTTTTAATGGCGCTGCTTGCTCCACCTGCGGGACAGCTCGCGGTGAGTGGGGATGGCAGAACCGTGGGCTTTTGCGAGACCAGTGTTTGGCCCTGGTGCTGGTTGTGTTTTCTTCTGAAAGAAAATAGCTGAGTTGGATGGCTCTGAAGGTGAGTTTGTAACTCTTGAACCTCTTCCTGTCTTAGCTCAACTGAATGTGGAATCCACATGGTAACAGAGGAACACCAGCATCAAAACAACTGAAAAAGACAAATTGTTCTGTGTGCCCTAATTGCTGGGGTAGCCTCAGCTGACTACGTATATTAAATTAACAAAGGGGAAGGAAGGTTTTCTCAGATCAGAGATTAATGGTTTCTGGTGAGTGGTTTAATGCTCTTGCAAATGTACAAAAGCACCTGAGGACGGAGGTGTATAATTAACGGCTCTTTAGACTGTTGGAAATGATGTGTGTTTAATCAGACACACTTCGTTTTTTTCTTGCTTTCCTGGAAGTGGCCGTTAAAAGCCACTGTGACGCACGCTCACGTCCAGCTGCTGGCCTCACCTCTTGGGCATTGCTTTGAAACCCAAATGTACCCTCTGATTAAGCATTTGTAGGTGTCTCTTATTCCAGCCCCACCTTGCTGCTCTGCACGTTAAGACTGTAGGTTATTCTGAGGGAACCTGAGAGCCACGAGCAGCTATAGCAATGTCCAGAATGTCATCGTGCGTAAGTGGGAGCCACTGGGCACAACCTGCTGCTGCCTGACCGATGTGGCAGCAGCCAAAAGTCCTTCGCTCATTTGGCAGCATGGGAGGAGAACTGGGGCCAGCAACAGCCGCCCTGCCACTACACAGCCCCCTCCTCTATGACGATGCCCGCAAGTTGGTGGTGGAGCGATGGGAGCTGGGTGTGGGGCATCTTGGGTCTCCTACTGAGTTGCTGCAAGACCTCAGTTTTGTTTAAGAGCTCTGGGTCCTCCCAGCTGAAAACTGGTATCCCTGATGCCCTGGGGGAGTGTAAGCTTGGGTAGCATTTAGCCCATGGAAGGAGGCTCCTGGACGGCGTGAATCAGTCTCTCTGGCAGTGTGGTGGGTTGTGCCTGCCTGCTGAGAGTGGTGCAGCTTTCTCCATTTTATGGGGGGAGAGGGCTTGGGCTTGGTGGTTTCATTCATGGTTGAATGAACATCCAGCCTGTGATAAATAATAGGTGCGTTCAGCTACGGAATAACTATATCATTTCATTGGCATCCAACAGTACGAGCCTTTGCCATCCTGCTTAAAGGAGGTGCTTAAGGTATGTTAGCAAATGTAAGATACCTGAGATCTCTTAGTAAAGATAAGCAGGGGCTGAACTAAAAATGGTAAAATCAAAAGTTCTGCCTGCTTTGTTGAGGGCAGCAAAGTGCTTTTTTCCTGCCTGCTCCAAAGGGAGGGCAGCCCTGTGTCTGAACCCTCACCAGTGTCAGCAGCAATCGCTGACCTTCCGGGATCAAACCCTGTTGTTACTGAGCTGCTGCCAAGTGAGCAACTGGCTTTGCAGTGTGAAAGGGGGTAGAGTTTGGTAGGAATGGCAAATGCATATCATTACTTTTTCCTTGCTGTGTATTTGCAACAATATCTGTTCTGCACCTATTCACCAAACCTGATGTCAGTCCCTTCTGAACTCAAAGCCTGCTAATGAAGTCACCTTAAAATGATGCTGGTGCTAATGTGCTTGTTGGAGTAGAGAGACAGAAATGCGCAGAAATGTTTTGCAGATTTGAGTCTTTATGGCTGCAAGTAATAAATCGCTTCAGGGTATCGAAGTAGCAAGGTGTAGTGAAATTAACTGTAGGTCATTTATAACGAAGATGTGATATATGTGCATGACCCTTAGTGAAGTCCCAGATGATATGAGCTTCTATTTGTATCTCATGAAGCTGAGCAAGGGTGAACTTTTCAAAGCAGCGGTGTCTTTGGAGTTGCTGCTGTTTAGATATGACTGTGGTCACATCTGGAGCCCTGGCTG
>NW_010524446.1:17967-40911 GCF_000687285.1 Phaethon lepturus | reverse complement strand
GGAATGCCTGCTTTTTCCATTTGATCACCATGTTCTGCTTACAGTCAGTCTTGAAGCGGTTAATGGATTTTGTGCCTTCTCTCTTGTTAATTTTGTCCAGTGAGCAGCTCAGTGGCACCCTGGGTTTGAACAGGGTCCACGGGTGCTGCTGTAACATAAGCAACGGTGCTGTTAGGTGGTGGTGGGAAACTGGGGAATCTTTAGGTTTGGTGAGTTTGCTGTTGCAGGAACCACACAAAGTTCAGTGGTTTCCGTTCTCAGGACTCAGCATGGGGATGGGTTTCAATTTCCTTGCATTCGTTCACCCTCCCCCAGGATTTCCCTTGAAGCTTGGAAGTTGTCATGGGACCTTAAGCCCAAAGCTTTCGTTTCTGCCCTGTCTGGTATTGCTGGTGTGGGATGTCGTGTGGTGCCCAGCTAAACTGAACCTCCGGGAAAGATCAGGGAAGGGAAGCAGCAGGGTGAAAGAGCGGAAGTTTTCCCAGACGTGGTGAAGGTATCCCAGGGCCATTTTGTAAATCCTGGCTGTGTTAATGAGCAAGGCAATAGAAGCTGGAAGCAGTTTGGAGGGAGACATGGAGGTAAAGAGAGTTTGGAAAGCAGGAGTCAGAGCTGAACTGTGTTTCACCTACTTGGTTATCGCTAGAATACTACATTAAAAGGAATTTTATGAAATTTCAAATATAATGAATGCTGCCAAATTTTCTGATTTCTATCTCAGCTTCAGGGCAAGGTTTTGCTCCCCTTAGGGCTGGGCTTACGATGGTTAAAAAATAATTGCTCCCTCACTTAGTTTTCCAGCCCTCGTGACTGTGGAGAAAAGCTCAAAGCTGCGTCCCAGATACATTCTTTAAGTTAAAAATATGAAGATAAAGCAACAAATCCACGCATTTATTAAACTATGTTTTTGTTATGATTGTTTTCAATGTCAGTCCCCTGACTTTTGTTGTTTAGAGTGGGGTTTGTAACTCCTGAATTCCAGAGACCTCAGTTGAGATCAGGGTCGTAGTGTGACCCTGCCACTGGTTCAATAGCAAAAGCTTTACACAGCCCTAGCAGTTGCTGACTGTGCTGTGATAGTGTTTTGAAAAAGACCCAAAACAATAGAGGAAAAAACCCACATTTGAATCTCAAGGACAGCACAGCTGCAGCATCCCGTCCTTTTGACTTTGTGGTTAACGGGAGCGGACGGAGCATCTGCCCTGGTTTGCATTTTATCTGTGTGACATTAGTGCTGTCAGTGAGTGACATCCTCCTGATGCAAGAGTGCGTTGTTTTGCAGGAGCCAGGCCAAAGAGACACCAAAGGAACAACATGGATGGCTTAGACCTCCTGAAGTTCCCTTCTGAAAAGGTAAGCAAAGATGTCTGGCCTCAGAGATTAAATACCAGTAGGAATCTTGTAATGGCTTGTTGACTGGCTTCATTTGCAGGGAAGTATGCAATTAGCAGATATCACTGGAGTCAATGGGATTTACCAAAGAGGGTTTCTAGAGAGCTTGGAGGAGAGGAACAGCTGGTCTAACTAAAAAGACACTTAACTGAAAGCTGAAAAAGCCACTTCTGTTTTTTTGAAAAAACAGGCTTTTATTGGGAGGATAATCATTAGCATTTTAGCCTCTCCAGTGGCTGGTGGCAAATCTTAGTGCCTTACTAGCCCAGCGGAGTGCTGCATTCAGCACAAGTAGGGCAGGGGAGGTCAGAAGCAGGAGATGGTGCGTTGCAGGAGGCAGAGGGTTTTGTTCCAAAGGGCTCTCAGGACTGCCTCTGCTCTGGTTCACTGCTGGAAATGTCAGATCCAAGCAGATCAGCATTTTCTCAGTGTCCCCAGGGCAAAGGCTGTTTCTGTAGTCAGCTGGGAGGCACTGAGCCTTTCCAGCTACAGGGATCATTTAAGTTTCTCAGAAGATCCTGCACAGGATTGCTGGGTCTGCCCAGCAGCAGGCACTGGTGCTGCCATGGGGCTCAGTCATGCCTGTTCCCAGAGGGAGGTGGCCAGGCAGGCAGCCGTGCTCTGCCTTTTTGGCACATGCCGTGGGCACAAATAATTTACATTCATCCAGCGCTTTCCAGGCACAGTTCTCCTGAGTGTCTCGGGGAGCATTTCTCCTTTTAAAGAAGTGTCACAGAGAGAAAAACTCACCCTACCTACTGCAGGTAGTTGCAGATGGTCAATGGGAAACAACCTCAGGCTTGCAAAACCATTTGGGTGCCTAAACATCCCAGTAAGCACTGGGAGGGCCAGACAAAAGCTCCTCCCTGAATTTACTCTCTTGGAGAGTTAAATGCCAAACGCACTTATGTATATTTATTTATCCTCCTAACTGCCCACTGGCTGTTTTGGCTCCTACCTGCTTTAACCTGTGCAACTCCATCTCTGAGGTGTTGATAGCAGGGACAGTGGTGCCCCGTGTCAGGGAGACAATTGTGTATCCTCATCGGAGCAGCATGGCCCGAAGGATGCTGGCAGGGAGAGTTTTGCTGATGTGTGATTTGCTGTTAGTTTCCTACTCTTTGCTGTAAAAGCTGAGCCTCGTTCGATAGTTCAGGCAGGGTTATGGGATTTCAGGGGTTTCACGGGGAGACTGGAGAAAACAGGAGCTCTGGGTAGTCTGTAACCGTGGAGTCAGACATGAGCTGTCCCATTCCCCCTGTGGTGGTCCTGTGGGGTGTGTGCAAGTTCACCTCTCTCAAGAGATGTTTTGGATGCAATTCCCCTTCCTCTCCCCTGCTGCACCTCTTAGGGACAGGTGATTACAGTCATGGAAGAGGGTTGTTTGCTTCAAGCTTGCTATGGTAAGGGTGATAAGATTGTAAAGAATAAATCAGTGGAGTGAACTGTGATCTCTCCAGCACCCTCTTGTTATTGTCTCACCTTCTCTGTCCTTCGTTTCTGCCAGAGATAGCCTTCAAAGTCCGCAGAGACTCCTGTTACTGCACAGGCCAGGAACTCTTGTGCAATGCTTGTGCATGGAGTTGTGTGTCTGGGCAGAGCGTATCTGCCAGGACGCACCCACGTCAGCGCTGGATGCCCCAGCAGATAGCAGGGACACCGCTTCCCTGTCATCCTGCTCTCTCCAACCTGTGCCTTACTCCTTGTTTTGAGCTTTTCTGGTTTTAGCTCTTAGCCGTTGGTTCTTGTTTATTCCTCTCTCTACCAGACTAAAAATCTCTGTATCACATGCTGGGTTTTGCCCTGAAGGTGCTTACATGCTATAATTGAGTCATCTATTCCTCTTGTCATGAACTACACAGTTTGAGGCCTCTAACTAAGGCAGTAAGGCACTGGAAGGCAATTTCTTTCCAGTTCTGAAATCCACTTTTGTGGCAGCTTTTCAAAATGTGGACACTGGCCTGGCTGCAGTTGGTCCCATCAATAGCATCTAGGGCAACAAATGTCTCCTTACTTGTTCTCACTATTCCTGTTTGCATTGCAAGGAATGGAAAAGTCATTCTGGCTACAGCATGCTACTGTACTATTGGTGTGCATCCTGCTCAGTGTCCTTGGCTTTCTGCTGCGTGTGCCCTAAGATCCCAGTCTCCTGGGCCCTTGGGTCATCTCCTGAGCTGTGCCCAAGCTGCTTTCACCTGCATGTAGTTGCTGCAATGAGGACACCCTGGGGAGTCCCCTCAGTGCTTTATGTATGATAAAAAGGTGGTTTGCGGCCCAGAAACATCAAAGCAGGTTTAGGGACTCAGTTCCCACCAGTTACATGTGAAGTGCCTGGTGCCTTTAGTAAGTGTATCTGGAGCTAAATGCTTTTCCTGCTGGTGCTTCTGTACAAGGGCCTCATCTGTGGGACAGCCGTGATGAGGCTGTTGTGATAATACAGGCAGGGCCACTAACCCGAGCCTTTTGACAGATAATGGATAGAGTTATGTGTGTCTTACGGGAAGGGGGTGAGAATGGAGGAGCCAGCGTCCTGAAACCAGGACAGCCAGGCATGGGGCAGGGCCTGCAAAAGCAAAGTGAGGACTTGCGGTGAGAAGAGACAAAAGCTAGAATTCAGGAGACGTGTAATCTCTGTCACCTCAGTTTCCCCATGCACTATGCAGGGGTCATAATCATATACTTTATACGGCCATGGGAGCACTGAACACAAACATTTAAGAGACCCAAGGAGGATGGCAGTGAGAGAACAGAGGACAGCTTGTAACCATCTGCCGTAGTTAGTCATGTTGCCCTGTGGTCCCCATGTCCTGGTAGCATCAGGGTTGGAAGAAGACCTGAATGGCACTCCAACCATTTATGCTAATCTGCCTTTTAGGAAAGTATTGGGTAAGGACTCATCTTCCTTTTCTTTTTGATGAAACCACTGGGAGACACTGAGGCAAGACAATGCTCCATGTGTGCCGGGAGCCAAATCCTAGAGGTGGAAAATGCCGTGGAGTATCTAGCATAGCCATGTTCCCTGGGGCATGGTTGGGTTATCCATGGTTCAGAGTGGGCTGCAGCATGGTTGGGCGCTGGGGGGAAGTGAAGGTACAGCAAGTGGAGGGACTTGAGCCAAAAGTTTTGTATCCTGGGCAAGATGAGCTTGCCACTCTGGAAGAGGTTTTTGAGTGCAGTTGCCAGAAATCACTATCAGCAGTGACTGCTGCTGGATCTTTCACCTATCGTTCCCTGTGCCTGCAAATAAACCAGCCATGCCTCTACCTCCATACCTGCATTTTTTAAGACAATGATACTTCTTCCTGACTTTTCCCTGTGGAGAGGTTGACTATTGTGTGGTTTTTGGGGGATGCTTCCTCTCCGCTCATTAAAATCATCTGCTGTGGACATAGGCAAAATATCCTCATTCAACCCTGCACATCACGAGTGGCGATTCACACCACCTAAACGCCGTGTTAACTTCCTGCTTCTTTGTGTCTTCTGTTCTGTGCATGCTTGCCAACAGATCTCCACGTACCTGAGACAAGCAATTTGTGCAATTACTATTTCTTGCTTTCCCAAGGACCAGAACGGGGACAGCCATCACATGGGAGACCTGAAGATCTCTGGAAAAGAGTTCTTGTCATTACCTGCAAGGTCAAAGAAATATCGGGAGCACCAATCCAGTTCAGAGAGAAAGTCCCAGGGGTCACGTACATCGCCACTGGATACCAGCGAAGTCCGAGTCCAAGTGTCACAGTCGGTAGGAAGATGTTTTTTTCCTCCAGTACTGATCTGGGAGTTTCTTATAGCATGTTCATTCTGACTTCGTTCCTAACCTGGTATGGGGGTGTCCGTGGCAGTTTCCAGCCTCTTGGCTGGAAAACAGAGCCTGCATATAGCTCTGCTGTTGACTGTTTGGGCAACTGTAGGCAAATCATTTTGCCTTTTTGAGCCTCAGCTTCACTGTTCATTAAGCAGAACAATGGTACCGACCTCCATCCTGAACTGGTTTATGAGATGGATGTTAAATGGTATTTAGTGGTGGTATTGGTAACCTTCTCTTGAGGGATGAGAGTTTAGACCTGAACTTTCCTGAGTTTGGGACTATCAGGATGTGATGCCTTGAATTCCAGAAGAACACAGCAATTTGGAGCCCTTGCTGTGTGGAGCCTGACTTGATCAGCCTCCTGGGGTTCATGAGGAGTGGTCTTCTTGCCTTCAAGAAACAGAGCCCTTTTCAGGTTTTTGATGAGCAACCAAAAATGCTGGTTGCCTTTGCCAAATCTGAGACCTTAGGTATTGTTCCCTCTCATCTCCTGATCATGTAGACAGTCTCCAGGGTGGCAATGTGCAGACTGGTCTCTTTGAATTCATCAATCATTAGGCAGAAATGATAGAAAATCATTGTCTAGGAACTTCTCTTTGGAAGCAAGTTAGGTGGAGCATGCTTAAAGAGCGGAAGCGGGAAAGAGGAGCTGGCCCTGGTGTCAGTGATTTATGGGTTACTGGCATGCAGCAAGTCCTCTGTTGGGTGTTGAAGAGCTCTGATTCAGTCTGTGCTTCGCTCCCCAGAAGGTGGTGGGGATCCCTGTCCTGGAAAGCTTTTCATGTGCCTTTTTGATGTCTTTAGCATGAACAATTGAGCTTTTTGTTTGGCCGTTACCTTCCAGTTGTGTTGATGTTCATGTTGTGACACGTGGCAAGTACAATGTACTGGGGAGGTTTCCTGCAGCTGTGTTGGTTTTGTTCTCAGTCCTGGAGACAGGGATCACACCCACAAACAATGGCATGTTTCTGGATCATGGGAGGGGCTTGCAGATACTCAAACTCAGTGATCTCAAGTGAGAAGCCCCAAGTCCTCAGCTTGATGTTGCCGGGAGATAATGGAGCATAACAGCAAAGATTTAATGATCGCATGGGTGCTTGAAAGTATTTGGGCTCTTGCTTTATACTGAGACTGTAACATACTATCACAGTCCTGTGATCATGTAGTGATTCCAGGTAAAATAAATCCAAGCCAGGAAAGCTAGGCCTATTTTTTCTTGGCATTTAAGAAAAGCGAAATAAAATATTTTCATGCTGGGTAAGGAAGGTCTGAGCTGCAGAGCTTGATATGAAGCCTGTCTGTAGAGTGGGTATGCTTGAAAGTCTTTCTAGCACTGAGTCCTTTGTTCCTGGTCTGCGGATCACGGCGAGAACATATCCTGCTGTACCTGTGTGCATGTGCATATGTACACATCCCTTTTTAATCACAGACATTCCTGGTTTTCAGTTCTCTGACCACTGGAGACAGGATCTTTACACCAACTGTGTTTTTTTTAGACTTCTCTGAGCTCATTCTTCATTCCCAACAGTGCTCGTGAAAGTGGTCTAACAGGAAAAGCATTTCCTACTGCTCACCAGTGCAAACATGATCATTGAGAAGGAAAACAAAGCTCATCTGAGCCAGAAAGGAGACAGTAGCATGGGGGCATCCAAGGCAATACAAAGGCAGAAAAAAAAAAAACCCCACACTTCTGCCAGAAATAGCCTTGTATTTTTAACTCAGACGTTCAGCCAGAAACCAAACAAAAGCCATGCCCCATCAAGAGCAAGGCAAAAAGGATTCTTCAGGAGTGTAGCTGTGAGTACATAGGCTGTGTCTAAGAAAAGGCCCCATGGGACGTTGCCAACCACTAGTGACCTCTTGACAGTACACATGCGGTTTTGGTGAAAGTCCATGCAAGAGCAAAGAAAGACACGGACATGCATACCCCAGTCGCAGGAGATGCCTTTCAGACACCTGGGGTTCATGCTGTACCTGACTCTGGAAGCAGGTGAGGGACATGCTGCTCCTCCCATCCTTCAGGGATGGGTGACCACACAGCAGGGATGCAAAGCCCAGGGTTTGCACTTGTAGAGGGGTGGCTCAGGCTCTACCTGACTGCTGTAGACTTCTTTCACCAGCTGTTCTCCCGAGGCCTCTTCCCTGTGTGCCCTGACTTTGCAGTGTGTGTGTGTTAGCTCCCTACTTACTCTGGATTTGTGAGCTGAGCCCCGAGAGTCCATTTTCAGTTCAGTTCCCAGGCATGCCTGGCGCACATGGTAGCGAAACAGCATAGAGAAAATTCAACAGGATATGCAGAGCAGCAGTGTGGGGGGAACAAAATGACGTCTTCCTCCTTGCAGATATTAAACATGTCCTGTTTTATCCCAAGAGCTAATAGATCAATGCACTGTACAGCGCTCGTGACTGGAGGAGAAGGGCGACTGCCTGTCTTATGTTTTAAAGAATGCCCCTTATTTGGTATCTAATGGATCGTAGTCCATATCCCATAAAAATGATGGTGACAAGTGCTTTATTGGGATTTTCTTCAGGCCAGTAGCTATACAGAGTTACATTGCATGATCAGGCTTGCAGTCTTTGTAGGCAGGTGCTCTGAATGGCAGAGAGGAGTTTGCTTAGAAAAATGCAGGTGGGACACTGAAGCCTCCCAGCATTGCTGTCAGCAG
Organism: Phaethon lepturus; assembly: GCF_000687285.1. NCBI lineage: Eukaryota > Metazoa > Chordata > Aves > Phaethontiformes > Phaethontidae > Phaethon > Phaethon lepturus. Next base: position 33,045 of record NW_010524446.1, on the reverse strand, counting down.
GACATCCTGCCATCCTTCCTTGCCAAGAAGGCCAGAGCCCTCAGCTAGATTTTGCCGCTGCCTGTGCACCCACGAAACAAAGGCAGGTATATTTATATCCCCTTTCCTGAAGTTTTCTGAAACAACCTCAGAAATCCAGGAGGTCTACAGAAGCCAGAGCTGGAGAGGCTCAGGAGGCATTTGAAATTCTGCCCTGACCCCTGCAGTGCCTGGTGGTGCGGCGTGCAAGCCGTTTGTCCGGGCACAGGAATAAATGGTCCGTCAGCCCTGTTGCAGGCAGCAGAGCCCCGCCGGCACATGGCTTACACCAGCTGGTTGTCTTCAGACTGTGCCCTGCCACACATGAGATACGCTCCAGAAAGAGCTCTCTTGCCAGGAGAACATCTCTGCAGTATGTTCTGATGGACGAGGCTGGGTCACTTCAGGTGAATTTTGTTTTGTGTTGGTGCTCCCAGCTGACAGTCCTACCAGCCTGACTTTGTAGCATAGGCCAGACCTCTGATCATTTAAAGTCAATGTTGTCTTGCCGAGTGCTTGCCAAAAGCGAAGCAGCCCCTTGCCTTGCATTCTGTTTTTGTCCCGTCTGTCGGGGGGCTACCAGGGCTGCGTCAGTCTGTTGTAGGGGAGTGCAGGCAGGCTTTTTTGGAAAGTAATTCCTATCCATGGGAGCCTTTTTAATCAGGTGTAGAAAATCCCACCCAAGATGGGGAGAGAAACTCTCCCTGGTCAGGCTATTCAGACAAGCATCCCCCCAGATTCCTCATTTTGTGAATGCTCAAAGCAAAAATCCTCTTTAATCCATCAATAAACAGCAAGTCCTTAATTAGAGGTGAGCTCTAATGGTTTATCTAAGGTGCTTTTATGGGATGCCACAATACCCACTGTCCCATCAGAAGGCATGAACTCAGACTGCGCATGTGGTCCTGTGTGCTGCTCTCCCACGGTCATTTTGCAGAGGGGAACTGAGGCTGTGTGCAAGGCTGACCAGAAAAAAAAACTCATCCCAGGCCCCAAGCCAAGCAATGTAATCTCTGGATAAGTCCTGCTGTCAGCGCAGCCACTGACCTCCTTCCACAGGGGCCGTACTGCAGCCGGTGGCTCCCTGGGACAGGGAGGTCCCGCAGGTGCGGTGCCTGAGTCAGAGCTCCCGGGTTCACTGCCCATCTCTGCCACCGGCTGCCTCTTGTCTGCCTCCCTCTTCCCCATCTGTGTGACGGGGTAATGCCGCTTCCCTGCCTACCCTGGGGAGGTTACAGAGGCGTGATGATGGCTGTAAAGTTGTTTGAGCTTTGGATGGCAGGAGCTGTGGTGGTGTTATTAGCATTGGTGATGATGATACTAATTACTGAGCTGCTGGGAAACTCCCCATGGGAGGAGGCGGGAGAGGGGAGGAGAGGCAGGGAAAAGTGAAGGGAGGAGAAGTGAGCTCTGGGATGGAGAGGAGCCTGTCCTTGCTGGGAGCTCTGTCGGGCCCTGGGAGAAGGGCTCAGCCTGTTGGCAAAGCCGTGGGGATGCTGGGATGGATAGGAGAAGCCATGGCCCAGGTGCTACGTAAGGTAGGAGAGCGTGCCATGGCCTGTGGCAGGGGCCCTCCTGTGAGGGTCCCTTCGTGTGACTTAGACCTTCCTGCCACTGCCGTGCAAGACGCTGGTGTTGTGCATGGTGGAGATGGTCACATCGCTGGTGGGGCAGAGAGACTGGCTTCCTTGCCCCTCGAAGGGGAGTTTCCCAGCCATGGCTGGTGATCGCTGGGAGGAGAGGGACCGGCACTGCCTGGGTCTGGGGGATGGACAAGGGCAGGGTCCTCTTTACCTTTGAGGTCAGGTCTGGAGCTCCCGTGGGAATACTCAGGGCTGTGAGTGCCTGGTTCTCCACAGGCAGAGCAAAGGTGGGTTTGAACTGGGAGAAGTTGGTGAGGGTGAGACGCGTTTGGTCACACTTTCTCTCTGTTGCAGAAGAGCCCTGAGCAAAGTAGCTGCATTAGAGCTCGGTCCCTGTGCCTGCAGTTGTGCCAGATCCGAGTGCTGCCTGCAACTCGTGCACTGCACACCTTCCGAGCTTCCTCTCTTTTGAAAGTAACATCAAAGCAGAAGGTTTTGTACCACATGAAGCTTGCAGACATCAAAGGCTTGTTCATAAATTTAACCCCACTGCTGTGGAGAAGGTCATAATGCTTCAGCTCTTGATTGATTTGGTAACAGATGTATTTTAGAGGGTTACTAGAAGGATGGGGTTTTTCTAACACTTAAGAAATATCAGAGGTTGTTTGTTCCTCACCTCCTTCTCAGAGAGCAACCACTGTGGGAAAAGGAGAGGGTCTACGGAAGAAAGGGGCTTTGTATTCCTGAAAAGACTGCCTGGGGAGGGACTGGGCGCCTTGTGTTTAAGGTCAGCACTGAGCTAAAGTCTGAGGTCAATGGGACTGTGCACATGCCAGAGTTCAAGGGCTAAAGCACTTTATTGGGTTGAGGTCCAACCTGCTGGAGCAAAAACCATGGAGGGAGGTAAGGGTCAAGCCCAGTCCTTTCCCTTCCTTGGGGACCTGTGCTCTAGAAATGGTCCTGTTCATCTGGACTCTCCTCTTCCCAGGGGCGCGCATCAGCTTGAGGGAGCTCTTCAAACCTGTCCTCCACCCTGTCGTCAGCAAAGACCATTTATAGTCAAGAGAAAGAGAAGCCGTGTTTCATTGCAGTGATGACTTGCAGACATGGGTTGCTGATGTTTTTAGACACTGAACAATTTGCAAGCACGCTGCATCGCCAGACATTCCCTAGGACAAATGTTTTTATAATACCTTTTTTATGAAGCAACCATAAAAGAAGGGAAAATTTTGTAGATCATACCCCCCCACCCCAAAGCCAGGTTGCCAGAGCTCTTTTGATGGTTTTCTCTCTCATGATTTAGTTGGGGTTTGTCAGGTTGCAGGAGCGATGCACAGAGCAGATGCTTGTGGTTGACCCTCTGCCTGGCCTGCAAGTATGAGAGTTCAGTTCCTGGTGTCACTGGGCAGGGAGCAGAGCTGGAGAGCAGCGTGGCATCCACGGCAGAGCCGGGCAGGGAGGTCCTCCTGTCCCTGCCGCATCGTGTGTTGTCCAGGCAGTGCTAGGAAGTCAGGTGCCCCCATCCATCCCCTGTGACTTCACTGTGGACTGCAGAATTGGCTTAGACGGATGCTGGGGTGCAAGGATAAACACAGCCTCGGGGGCTTCCTCCCAGGCACTTGTGCTCTGGCCCCAAAGCTTCTTTTTCCTGGTTGTCTTGTATTGTTTGAGAGAAGATTAAACTGATCCTTCCTTGCAGTCCCTCAGGAGCTTGACCATAGCAGGTTTGCACCAGCCAGCCTTTGCTGCCGGTGGCTGTCTGTGCGTCTTCCCTCTCTTTTAAGATGAGGTAGCCTGTTTGTCTCATTGATGTGTAGACTACCACAGTGCAAGGGCAGTGCGAATGTAAACCCTCTTTTATCCCTCAGCCTTTATGTTTTGTTTAACTGCATGGGTATAATTATGCTGTTATCGTTGGTCAGACTTTCTGGTGTAAGTGTGCTCCGAGAATCCAAGAGCAAGGGGGATGGAGAGGAAAAGAGAAGCCAGAATCAGGGGGAGGGAAGGCGGCTGCTGCTAAATTGAAGACTGTTCTTATGACACCTGGAGGCTGCTGTGCTGGTGTCAGCCCTCTTGGAACTGAGCAGGTAAACACTGAGCCGTGACTTGTTCTTGTAACGCTTTATCTTCCTGTTCAGTTGTGGGACCTTCTGTAGTGTTTTGGGCAGATGCAGACCTGGGAGAGAGGCTGTGCTGAAATATTTCCTAGCTGGAGGCAGGATGTGTCGGAAAACTTTCTGGAGGGCTCGAGTCTGACAGGTATAAGGAGGTTCTTCCAGGGATTTGGGCTGTTCAGAGAAGCAGCCAGTGATCTGGTTGCCTCCCCAGAGTCATCTTAAATTGTCTGACCTTTCTTTCCATACGTCTGTATGAGTCTTTCTGTTAAGCTCCAGGGCCCTTCTTCCGTTTAGCTCCTCTTCTCTGGCTCAGGTGGGCTGGTTGCACAGATGCCGCATGAGCCAGGAGACATTTAAAAAACATGCTCCCAAATCTAGAGGTGCAGCAGAAACAGCACAGCCAGAGCCAAGAGTCTTTGGAGTTTTGGAATGCAGAGCCCTGATACATGCTGTTCCTCACCGGGACTGTGGTGCTAGCATGGGAAGCAGGGAAATAAACGGGTAGATAGAAATTCTATCTCTGCAAAGTAACTTCACAGAGATGGGGGGGAGGCAACAGCATTTTCTGGCTTGCGCTGCCTCTGCTGCATTCATTGCCTCAGAGGTAAATTATCAGTTTCTTCCTTAAATATTAACAGCTGCCAGGTAATGAATTCCCCCTCTCTGTTTTATAATGGCACTAAAATTGGGATTTGCCTTGGTTTTTCTCTGTAATTATCCAATGAGAGTGTGTGAGTGAGAGGGAGGCACAGCAGAGCTGGGCCTTGCAGGCTCTGCTGCAGGCAAGTGTCGTGCCTGGGGGACTGAGCCGAGGCACAGCCCTTCCCAACGGGCAGCGCCGGTGTGCGGGGCTGGGGCTGCACAAGCAGTTGCGTGAGGCTTATGGTTTTATGATCCTTCATGAAGTTACTTTTTCTTATGCAGAGGGGCAGGCTTGGGCAGTAAGCCAGCATACACAGTTGGAGTAAAAGCCAGAATTACCTGCCAGGCTCCTCAGCATCCCACGGAGGAGAAACTGGTCCTGGCGAGGTGTGGTTGGGAGAGCGCATGGGGGGGAGCAGCATCCCCGGCATGGAGAGGTGAGGCAGGAGCCAACCTGGTCCTCTAGAGCACTGGGGCCAAGTGCTGCGCTTGCCTCTGCCTGGGCACCCCCTTCCTCACTGCGGATGGCACCTGCATTTCGGACAACTCTGTGACTTGAGCTTGGCTTTGTGAGAGACGAGCTGTCTTCAAAGAGCTGCGTGCGGTTCCCTGCGCTCTGCTGCCGTGTAACAGGCGATGTAGTGCCAGTCCAAGGCTCTTCCTTTGCATCCTCTGCCTTGCTTATCTGGGTGGCCAGAGGAGGCTTCCTTAAAATCACCCCTGCGGAGTCCAAAATTGAGAGCCTAGAGACTCTGCCTTACGTGCCTTGGGCACAATGCAGATGGCTGCCCGGCTTAATCTGAGAAGCAGTGATCATCCCTTATACCCACAGTTTTGCTTATGCTGCTTTAACCACCCTTTGCAGCCAGGTCCCGGGGGGGTGTCTGCTCAGAGCAATGGCTTTTGCAGCACTGAGGAGACTCTCAGTTGCTGCAGTTTTCATTTTGGGAAAGTGACTGCTCTGCTACGGAGCCCCTGAAGGTGCTGTGAGTGGTTTTGACATTTCTTAATTTAAGCCAGGAAAAGGCCAGACTCTGACCTCTGGGTCACCTGTGAATATTTGACCCTTTTGGGTGCTGAAGCAGGAGAAATGACCCCTACAAGGTGCGCTGCACCGCACAGGACAACTGTTAACTATTCCCTCCTCTTTGTCCCGCAGACAATATGGAGGACAAAAGCCAAGTAGAAAAGGGAACCTGTCACCACTTAAAAGCAGATAGCTCCCACCCATCCTGTGGGACAGGACTGATGTTGGCAGGGCAGATGGTATCTGTACGGGCCCCAGCATGATCAGTATATTTATCTGGGGTGGTGATGGCTTGAGGACCGCTTGCGCAGGGCTGGTCCTAGACCTGTCCTTGCCGTGTCCCGCATTTTGCTCTGAGCAGAAGCAAGGCAGAGGTATTGCTGCCTCCGTGCCTGTGCGTCAGCCCCTCAGCCTTGTCCTCGGTGAGATGCTTCAGTGCTTAAGGTCCCAGAGATAAAGCTGAGTCCCTTATCTTCCTGCCTTTGGGATATTCTTGGTGCTGGGACACCCTTTTTCTGCTTTTTCCCCCTATACCTGTCCCTTGTTTTTCCTCCTCCCACACCGAGGTCAGGTTGTGAATCAAAGCTGTGCTGTGGAAAGGAGATAGGAGGCAGGATTTAACACAAGCCTGTACTTGTGCATCAGCCACATGCAGAAAAAGGAATGTACTGGCTGCCCCATGTGCAGGATGGCTGTCCGAGCCCTCGGCTGTGCAGGAGTTACACCAAGGACCCAAGGGCTGGATGCTTCTCGGGTCGCTTGGGCTGAGGATCAGGGGAATGTATGAAAGCATGTCCGAGACCCTGTATTCCATCCATAACTGGCTAAGTGTGGAGGCCAGTTTTGGAGCTAGAAAACTGTACGATAGAGGAACTTGCTCTAGGAAGGAGGTAAAAACTGAACTGGTTGTCCAAGGTCCCAAGACCTTTGTTAGAGATTACGACAGGAGGTCTGCAGACCGGCTAGTCCACTGGTCCAGGCTAGAGCTGACTAACCAAGCTACTGAAATACATTCTTCTTCCCCAACTCATTGTAACTGAGTTTTCAGTTATTGGCACTTTGAAGCCGTAATTGAGGTCTGCTTTTGTCCTTGCACAGCCTTTTCTCCCGGCAAATTGTCAGCCATCAAGTGGTATGAGACAGTAAAAGAGATGTTACACTCACCATTTCCTAGAAACTGTCACTTTAAAGAGAACAATACTAAAAAGAGGGATGAGTCTAAGCCAGACCCAGAGCAATAAAATTCCAAATGTTTGATTTCTCTCAAAATCTGGAACTCTTCATTTGTTTCTAGAGTCTCTGCTGTGCCTGGGGCACTTCGTACATTCACAGTTCCGGCCTCTCACATTTAATAAACTGCACATGCCATAAGAGCTTAACAAAAAAAATCATAGTCTGGGTTCTTTTTGGGTATAAATCAGCATAACTGCTTAAATTGCCAGAGCTATGATGACGGCAGATGACACAGGAGCCTCTGGTGACTGGGGATTTTGTTTGGTTTTCTCACACGACTATCTCTTGCTCAGGCAAATGCGAGGGCAAGAGGTAGCCTGGCTGTGCCCGTGTTGCACTGGGGTGCCAGCAGTGACCTGTATCCGTGCCAGCGCCGGGGGCTGAGCTCCCAGCGTGCCAGGTGGGATCTGGCATGTAAGGAGCACCTGATGGATCCAGCCGGTCTCTGTGCATGGACGGAGGCTGGGAAGGCAGCGTGGCCTGGCTGTGCTTGCTGGAGCCATGCTGTGTGCTTTTCTATTGCTTGTTGAGTCTACGAAGATAATCTTTTCTGTACCAGTAACTTGTGTTTCTCTCTATATGAATTATATTTAAAAAGAGGGAAACGCACCCTAATAGTATGGGGTTTGGGTTTCATTTAAGGACAGACCTGTAGCAGTGCAGGAGCTTGTATAATCAGACCAGTTTTGTCTGTACCTATCTTTGACAGTCACCAGCTGTGGGACAGGGCTACAGGGCTGGAGGCTCTCCCAGAAGACACAAACACAGCGCAACCTTGGGGCAAGTTTGGCTTTTGTCTGTTATTGCCCGGCTTTGAGGAGGCCAGATCACAGCCTGTGAGCAGCTTGTCCTGTGTGGTCACTCGGGCACCCTCCCCAGAGACTGCCCCGCTGCCTTTGTTCGTCAGCAGCACAGCTCTGTCCCCAGCGTTCGATTGCCGTCAGGCAGGAGGGTTCAGCCACCCAGACGACGGGCAGTAACCTCCTCTGGTAGTAGGTTGTTCTCTAATCCACTGCTTGTGGATAGGCACGGTCCCATCTAATACTAACCTTCTCTTCTGGATTTAGGATAGCCTTGGGGTGAGTAGAGGTTTTGGGGTGTCCTTGTGTCTGTGCTTGGACTAGGTGCAGGAAACAGAAGCTCCCTGGGAACTGGCTGAGGGCCGTCCATGGTTGCAGAAGTAAGGAGAAGGGTGTGAATCCATAAATCAAAGGAGCCTGAAGTGAGGAAGGTTCAAGGGCTGTTTCTTGGAGCTCTCACGGTAAAAAGCCTATCATGGCAGCAGGAAGGCTCCCTCTGCCCCTGTATGAGTGTGAACACAGCTGGGGGGGTGTCAGGGTTAGAGGTGCGGGCAGGCAAATCCCAGCTGGACAGGAGGAGGTGTCCCGGCTTTTGGCAGTCGCTGCTGGCTGCCCACTGGGCAGGGCACAACCTGCGTCCGGGGTTAATGTGGCAATCACGAGCCTCTGCTCACACCTCACCTTCAGCCTGCATCCGTGTTTCCCATTAGCAGTGCTATTTTTGAGCCTCCCAAGGCAATTAACACCAATTAATCTAAAAAAGCCTAAAAAATGGTTTTTCAGAGCCCCTGGCTCCTTCCTGTTCCCCATGCGGCCCCAGAAGTCTGCAGCCTGACGCTGGCAGAGAGCTGAGCCCAGTTAAGTGCTCCATGTGCAGGCACTGCTGGGGAAGCTTCTTGGCGAGATGTGCAATTAGAGAACGGCACCAAATGATCCCATGGATCCAACTTTTCCATCCTGGATCGTGGTGTCTGTGCCACAGAGAGAATTACAGTTCCCTGCAGTGCTCATCATGCTGGAGGAGAGCAGGAAACAGCTTCTGCAGATCGGTGCAGCCCTCTCTTGAGAGCTAGCAAAGAATGAGACCACTGAATGTGCTTGGGTGCAGGAGGTGCAGCTCCCCTTGGATACGCAGAAAAGTCCCTGGAAGATTTTTTGCCTGTATCTAAAGCGATTTGCATCCTGCCCTTCTCTGGGCACTGTCACGTGGAGCAAATCAGCCTCCCTGTCTTTACCTTCCCCAGATGGGGTGTAGTTTCCATCTTGCCCTTTTAAACAGCATGTACCAGAGCAAGAGCTGCTCTTTGCTGGTAGGAGAAGCTGTTCCTGTGTTTGCATGTGATTTTTGTCCTTACCTGCTTAAGCTCTTCTGAGAAGGGCTGTGTCTGACCGTCGCTGAAATGATAAACCCACGGGTACCAGCCCCAGGATCCTCCCTGGCCTCAGCAGGGCCAGGATTTCGAGTTTCGTGGGGTGCCTTGCATAACAAGGCCTTGATCTTGAGCGTGGCCTTCAGGCATTACTGGAAATTGAGTAAATAATAATTAAGATTTGGGCGTTCGCTGCAGTAAAGGGTGTTTATATGAAGGTTAGATGTGCGTTACGGGTGCTAATGTAGATGGGTGTGTGCGTATCCACCGACTAACTTCACCTGATCGTCAGCACCCCTGGTAAAGGTGCTGCATCTGTTTGGCTGCTTTTTAAAACAGCCCTGTGTGAAGAGCATGTAGGTGTCTAAATAAAAGTATGCTTGAAGAAAACAGCACAATTTTGGCAATCCAGAGACAAGTAGGCTTTTTTGCAAAGCATTTTCAAAGCAAATTGTCAGTAGGTTCCAATTTCAGATGCACCAAGCGCAGTATATTGTGGGGAGGAGGGCGTATCTGCTGCTGAGGGAGCGTCGGATCGCTTCCATCGCCGGAGAGGAGCGTGTCCTTCACCGGCAGCGGGCTTACGGGCACCTGTCTCCTCCATCACCTCCTACTCCTTGGTGGAGCTGAAAGTGGGGAGGTGGTGGTGAGGTCTAGTGGATAGAGTAGGTGACTGGGAGTCGAGCACTATATATTAACCTTGGCTTCTGTGCTAATTAATCAAGAATATGGGTTATATCATTTAAAGCAATGGAGTTATTTTGGTTTAGCAAATTACTGCTGCTCAGCTGAGACTCAACAGCTGAGCATGGTCCTAGTTCCACCCCCCTCCAACTGCAAAGTAAATCGCTGCAACTTGTTTCTAAAACTAGCTAAAACACTGTGCTTTGCTGCTTGGGTGTGTTACAGCGTGCACGGCCGGGTATCACAGCTCTGCGTGAGGGTGAGCATCACTTACACGCCAGGAACTTACTTGCTGGCGTCTGCCTATAACCTGAATTGCTTTGAGCAAGTAGTGCAGGTTCACTCCCAGTTTTGGTATTTAAGGGATCCTCCAGGTTTTTGAGCCGAATTGACCTCTATAGCTGCCCATCTTTTTCCATAGACTGGAGGGACTGACCTGGAATGATAATACTTCTAACTTGCCTCCTTGGTTAGTAATTAAAGCTTCAGGTGCTAAATCTAGGCTTGTGTGTTTCTATTAAATGGTGACAGGGAAACCCAGCCTGGCATGGTAAATGCTGCCAAAACCTGTGTGGAAAAGGTGCTGCATTAACTACAGAGTATTGCTGTAGCTCTTTGAGGGCTGTTTGAATACACTAATACATTGCCTTCCAAAGAGAAAACAGAAGTAACTTCCATGCCATGGGTGCACTGGTCTCAGCACCGAGGACCTGTGATTTTTCAGGGTAGCTTACCGTGTAGCTGGGGAAAAAGTGTAAATCCAGTGTTAATAAGGTTAACTCACAAAGCAGCCAAATCTGAGCATGGTGGCACTAGCTTTAGACAGGCAGATCGGCACTGCAAGTAGCAGAGGTGTCGGTAACACTGCAGCCAGACACCCACGCAGGCATGCCACGCTCCGTCTCAAAATAAAATCAAAACCAATATTGTCACGTGCTATTGATCCAAAGGCATGGATTGAAGCTGCATGTGGCAGTAGGGCATGCTCCCAACAGGACAGCGGTTACTGTATTAGGGAAGGAGGGAGCGTGGGTGAGTTATTTTGATTTTGTTTGAAACAATAAAACCCAAGTCATTTGAAATCTTAACAACAGAACCAGCTTTTAGCACTGGTGTTTATAGGGATGAGTGGGCGAGTTGTTTAAAGGGAAAAAAGTCTTTGAAAAGAGTCCAAGTAAGGGTGATAATTTCATCCTACAAGGGAAGCGCGGTGCGCACGTCCTGTGTTTGAGCAGTGTGTGTATGGCCTGCACCAGGGACTGTGGCCGTGCAGTTTGCAAAACACGCTGAAGGGCACACGTGTGCCGAGGGCACACTCGGGCGCACACTCGCAGCTCCATGGAGTGAGAGCCGGAGTCTGAAGTTGCAGGTGGTGTTTCGGCAGATCGCGGACGTCTCTCTCTACTTCGCTGCATCCTGAACCCAGGTGCAAAAAGTAATTTCCTCTTGCTGTTCCAAGCACTGACCTCTTGCGCGTGGGCTCTGCTCCTGTGTTATACCCATCTTCTGCATTTCGCCCTCAGTACCAGCTTCAGATGCCCCCATTCATAGCTGTCCCAAGTCGACTCAGCTCTTCAGGTAAGGAGCAGAGTCTCAGTTCTGGCTCATTCCCTTGCTACCTCTCTCCACCAAAGTATCCCCTTAACTCACCCCCCCCCAGCAGCGTCTGTGCCCCTGCACCAAGCGTGACAGCAGGCACCTCGGCCGTGTCCTGCCCCTTGCCCTTCCTTGCCCCTTCTTTCCACCCTTACATGCTGTAGCATTTTTAAAAATTAAATCACGAACTAAATTGAAGTTGAGTATGTGAGCTCCCCAGGCAGCAGCTTAGTTTGAGGCCGATTCCCAGTCGTCTCCTGCCTTCCATAGCCTGTGGCACCAGAACAAAATAGATGCAGAGTAATTGCCTTTTGCCTGCTCTGTCCTGATACGAGGATTTTGCGAGGTCCTGGGCGATGGAGAGTTGGCCTCTTCTCCTGGCGGGTGACAGATGGGGCTGCCCCACAGGACAGGTCCTGGCCAGCATCGCTGGCACTTCGGGGGTTCCATCTTGCATGTCTGCAGCTTCCCCACCGCAGCAGTTCTGCCCACGTCTTGTCAGCACGGGGTATTTTATCACTTGTTGCCTCAGAGCTTGTGTTTGCCCTTGAGCACAGCCTGACCCCCTCCCCGTCAGCCAGATCGGCCTCGTGGGCACCGATGGACTCGCAGTCCCCGACGGCGGCTGCCCCGGCCCTGCTGCTCCCCTTCTGGAGACGCTTGATGCATCCGTGATGCCTTGCCCTTGGGTCCAGGGTCGCTGTGGAGCCCAGGGAGGTTCACAGCCCCTCTTGGGATGGCGGGGTCCGGGGTGAGACCCCCCGTGCCCTGCGTGGAGCCTGGCAGCGAGCGGGGGCCGGGGCCAGGTACTGAGCCAGGAGTCCTGATCTCGGGCCCCACGCAGGTTCCGTGTTTCTAATCGGTGTGTGACTCCTGGAAATAAGTTACTGGTATGGAAAGGTACGAACAGTCCCCCAAAGCTGCATTTGTTGAGGATAAAGAAATTTCCTACTTTTGAGGTGAAAGATGACAATGAAGTGTAAGGGGACAGTGTGGGCAGAAAGCCAAGAGTGCCAACGGGGCTCTGTCGCCATTTTGCCGCTGCCCTGCTCAGTGGCCTTTGACGAGCTGCTTCTCTTTCCAGTGACCCGTTTCACTATCAAAAATTCACGTTCACGTTTCACAAATGGGAGGTGAGAACAGATCTTTGGCTGTTGCATAGCATTTCTATCTTTCCATATTTAAAACCTTGTTGCAATTAGAAATTTCCCTCTGTTACACAGTGGTATATTGAAATTAAGAGATGCTCGTGGCTGAACATCTTGGGCTCTTGCAATAGGACAAAAAAAAAAAATCACATATCTAATAATATAAAGGAGCAGGAGGACTATCAGGAGCTAAAAATGGTCCTTCAATATTTTGGTGCTTTAAATCTGAGTGATCACATTGTGTCTGTATGCACACAGTGCATTTACTGTCGTGGTGCCTGTGCCTGTAAAGCCGAGAGTGTTTGCAGATGTAGTTTAGGAAAATTGATCCCAATCTATTTTTAAGGTAAAGTGTGTGTGGTGGGTAGGAGGTGAGGAGGTGGAAGGAAAGCTAAATATTCACATAGCTCCGCTGTGTGTTTAAGAGCATCATCTAATAACACTGAGATCGTGGCAGAGAGGTGAGGGAGAGACGAGCGCTTCGCTGGAGTCCACCCCCTCGTGCAAGGGCACGGGGTGACTCCGGGGGAGCGAGGCGAGCAGGGCTGTCGCTTTAAGCTGCATATTGCACCCAGCGGGTCACTGGCGCTGGCGACGTTCTTCACATGGCTGCGCGCTCCGCATAAATCTCTGCTCCGGCAGACGGAGCGGAGCTGGGGAGAGCTCTTGCTGGCTGCCAGCAGTAGCTAAAGAGCATCGAAGCAGCAGCCCCACATCGCCAGCCTCTGCCCTGCGAGGTGAGGTTGTTCTTGCTCGTGGACATGTAAAAGCTGGAGCTTGGGGAAGAGCTGGCTGCTGAGGTCAGTAAGTAAAACTCGCTTTTTGTTTGTGTTTCCCTCCTGTCCTCTGAAATGGGAGGCTAGGCTGGGGGTAAGAGAAGGAGGTAGATACAGAAGAGAGGTTTGCTCAGGCTGGGGCTTGGCTATTGCCTGTGTATGCCTGTTTTTTTAAAGTTTGCAGGTAGCTTCAGTTTGAACTTTTTATTATTAATATTTTTTGCAACTTTCTGGGAAACAGATGCAAGCAATGCACAGACTGCTCGGGTGTCTGCCGGTGTCTTACAACAGTGTGTGGTGAGTGTGGATGGTGGTTCTCCGTGCCTGACCGCGCTTACTGGGGCAGACGGGGTGTCTGGGGGCCAGCCCTGCCTTTCAGAGGGAGTGAGGCAGCAGTGCTTAAGGATTGGCGTGAAAGGGAAGTGCTGTCCTCAGCAAAGACTGGACAAGTTGAACAGCTTTTCTGACTCTGGATGTGACGGTATCATCAAGGACTGGAGACTCCAGCCGGCACCAAGCTGTTGGTGGCCAGGGACTGGGAGAGTCCTGCTCCCGAGTCCAGAGACGAAGCTCTAGACATTTCACCTCCCAGTAAAACAAGCTGCGGCTTTTGGCCAGGGGTTTCCTTCCACTCCCCTCCTCCAGCCCCTCCTTCGCCTTCTGGGAGGCTCTTTCCAAAGTTCCCCTCTGGTGCCTTTCACCAGGTGAAGCAATGAGGTAGGGAAGATACCTGGAAGGTGACGGGGTTTGGGGTCGTGGTCATGCCAGCGATGCTGGCCCCCACCATGGGTTCCTCTGGAGTGAGGTGTTGGGGTGGTATGAGGAGAAAGCAAAGCTATGTGCAGGGACTGGCAGGCAGCAGGGCAGCCCAAGCTAAAGTGCTCCCAGCACTGGCAGTCACTAGCACCACCCCAGCCCCGCTCCAGCTCCCCACTGGTGATTTTGAGGCCGGCTGCCTTGAAAAGAGAGGAGGTAAGCAGTTGCGATGCATCTACTTTACAGAGGGAGAGACAGATAAGGCATGGCACGTGGGTGTAGATGTGTTGGGATGAATGTCTGCCAGGCCCCGAGCAGATAACTGCTTGCTAGAACAAGAGGCACAATTTTTCCAAGAAGTGTCAAGAGCGTGGCCCTGGAGACAGATCCCTGGGTTCTGTCCCAGCTCTGCCACTGCATCACTGTGGGACTTGATCAAGTCACTTCACCTCCAGGTTGTCTCCTCGCTGAAATAAGGTGAAGACGAGGAATCATCGGTGGACACTTTTAAATGTCAAGGCAGTGCTCTCTGAGGGGCTGCTGTGGGAGTGTAGTGGTGAAAACTGCTGCATTATCCCTAAACCTGCTGCTACCCTCAGCTCATCCCTGGCCTGGCCCACACACCAGAGCCAGACCGCCTTCGAGCAGCAGCTCCTGAGCTGCATCTACTGTGCCAGACCCGCCAGGGTCCGTCTGCCGCTGGGCAGCGGGTCTTGCCCACAGGTAGGGCAGCGCCAGCCCCCTCGGAGGGCTGGGCAAAGCTGGAGTGAGCAGTCCTCGAGCCTGACAAGTCCTGCGTCAAGGCAGGTCTGCAAGAAGTTGAGCCTGGAGGAGAGAAGGGGAACCAAAGGCAGGCCAGCACCCCGTGGGGACACCAGCTGCGAAAAGAGAAGCTGATCTGACAAAGGAACAAGGTCTGTCCCTTTGGGTAGTTTGGGAGCGTCTGCAGTTTGGTCTACTGGGCAGTTTCCCTTCGAAGGGGACGTTTCACCCATGCGTGGTACAGCAGGTGCTTTTGGCACATGGCAGCGGCAGGAATCACTGGGGGACATGCCATGGTTCTGCCATCGCAGAAATCATCTGCTGTGGTCCTTGGGGGCCTCTGGAGCCCTGTCCCAGAGCAGCCCAGGAGCATGTTGTTGCACAGCTGCGATCAGACAGGCTTTTGGTGGGGCTCAGCAGAGAATGTGGGGAGAGCTGCATCCCGCCCTGGCTGCCGCTGCTGCCCGGGAGCCCTCCGGCTCTGCACGAGCTGACTTTAAACCCTGTGGGGCAGCAGGAAGCTGCGGGAGACGCTGCCGCTGCCAAAGCCGCTCGGGTGAAGGAAA
>NW_010524446.1:17092-17894 GCF_000687285.1 Phaethon lepturus | reverse complement strand
GAGGATAGGGTGCTGCCTGGGAGCAGCATCGTGGAGCAGAAAGCCCAAGCCGTGGTGCCAGTGGCATTGCCCTGCTCCGACCAAGGATGTACTGCTTCTTGGCCCGGGATGTGCGTGTGGGGCCGAGCCCAAGGACCCCCATCATCTGCCTGCCAGGCAGCACCTAGTCCTGCTCCCCAGGGCCCTCAGGCATGGGAACACCATGTGAAACTAGCACTGAAATAATTAACATGTCCTCTGCCCATCCCGGGATGGGGTTTGGGAATGGGAACCTGTCAGAGAAAGGCTCTTCTCTGCAGAGGCACCAGCGGGCTGCGGGTCCAGGGGCAGAAACCCTGTGGGGCATTTGTGGGCTGTGGCTTTGGGAGGTGGAAAGTGTTTTAGCTCTTGCAATTAGGCCTCTTACATTTATTTAATGGCTTTCCTGAATCCGAGTGAAAATGGCCAAGGGGGTTTAGGCACAGGAGTCTGTTCTGGCTTTGTTTTGCTGTCTGGGATCGCTTCAGCCTGGGCCTCCCCGGCGCATCCGAGCAGCCGATCTGAGGGGTTTCCCCGTGAGATGCAGGTCTGTGTCCTGTGCCCGGGGGGCAGAGCCCAGCAGCCCAGAGATGATAAAGGTTTTACTTAGCATGAGTGAGAGTTTGTCAGAGAGGAAACGGGGTGCATTTGTGCTCCACAGACCTGCAGCCTGCGAGGGACAGGGCCTTGGGGCAGCCCCAGCACCCGTCTCCCCCGACCCTTCCTGAAGAGCCGTGGGTCCCGGCCGGGGCAGAGGGGCTCCCTGGGGCAGCGTCGCTGCAGG
>NW_010524446.1:16708-17081 GCF_000687285.1 Phaethon lepturus | reverse complement strand
GAGCGGCAGCAGGCTCCCCGTCACTCCCCACAGCTGCTCTTCGCTGCCTTCCAACACCTCAGCTGTGTGTTTTACACATCCTGGTTCCAACCCGGCAGGTTAAACACCTGGCTCATCCACCAGGAGATAAATGTATGCGAACGCCTGGATGCCTTCCAGTGAGGGAGGCCTGTTGCAGGTGAGTCCTGCCTCCCAGGCTGTCCTTAGCCGGGTTGCTCAGCTCTCCGATCCCACTCGCAGAAAACGGGAGCAAAGCTCTGACCTCCGTTGGTGGGACGGTGGCCGTCCCTGTCCTGCCCGGGGTCAGGGAGCAGGAGCAGAGGCTCCAACACTTGTCCTTGTCCCCGCGCGGGGGGGGATGTGTGTGTCTGTG
>NW_010524446.1:16234-16672 GCF_000687285.1 Phaethon lepturus | reverse complement strand
CGCTTGTCCTTGTCCCTGCGTGAGGGGAGATGTGTGTGTCTCTGTGCCCGTGCTGAGGGCAAGTGTGGTCGCAGCCGAAGCTGCTCCCGGGGGTGATCTCTGCAGTACAGGCAACCCTGGGCTATGGGTGCCGGTAAAAGCCCCAGATCCCTCTGCCCAGCACAAAAGGGGTTGTTTTGCCTCTTTGCCTGTGATGGAGGCTGGCTGACTGGAAGAAAATAACCGTTGGCAGAATTGGGGCAGTTGTAGTGCTAGAGGTAGAGGATGGGTGATGAGGCCAGGCAGGGACACCAGTCGCGGGGCTGGAAACCAGGAGCCACTTAGGGCTCTGAGTCTTGGGCCCGTGGTGGTGACCGGTTGTTGTGTCTGTGCTATGGTAGGACTGTTGCTCAGCCCCGTTAGGGGATGCCCTCGTTCTCAGGAAGCCTCCTGACAGTC
>NW_010524446.1:15787-16198 GCF_000687285.1 Phaethon lepturus | reverse complement strand
GCCCCGTTAGGGGATGCCCTCGCTCTCAGGAAGCCTCCTGACAGTCCCGGCTGTGCCAAGCACAGCTCGGTGGCAGACGGTGGGCCCTGGGGTGTGATTGTGCATCCATCTGCCCTCGCAGCTCGTTCCTCAGGGCCAGGAGCAGACTGTGAGTGGAGGCAGCCAAGTGCTCTGTGCCTTGTTGTATTTGGGCATTTTAATTAGAGAGGTGCAGGCCTGGGGCACGGTTTGGCTGTGGCAGCACTGGAGGGAGCCTGGCGTCAGCGGGTGCTGCTGTGGACCCTGCGGCACCCCATGTGCAAGCCCTAATGCTGGCCTGTGGGCACCAGCCTCCTGCCCCTCCACGTGCCACCGTTCCGGGAGGTACCCCGGCATATGGCCAGCCCTGTCACACATGTCACATGCTCTTCC
>NW_010524446.1:0-15718 GCF_000687285.1 Phaethon lepturus | reverse complement strand
TCCTGCTGATTCAGAGCATCCTTTCCTCTCCCGGGCCCATTTTGAGCAGAGATCCTGACATGGGAAATGGCAGGGTCCCTGGCAGGATGAGCCCTGGGGGAGCCTGGTCTCTTGGAGGGGGGAAGCCCTGAGCTGGGGGCTCTTCACCTTGCACTGACCAACACGCTGCCCGGCTGCTCCCTGCAAGGCGAAACTTCTCCTGTGGACCTGCAACTGCTCTGATTTACTCTCTGTGCTTGCAGGGAAGCTAGAGGGAGGTTTGGTGTGAATGAGCCGGCTTCCTCTAGCCTGAAATTTGGGTCACACAAGCCAACACAGCAGAGCTGCAAGAGATGTAGTTCATCCTCTGTTCAATCCCAAGCAAGCTTTGATTTCCAAGGTACAACTGTTGATGGTTCAGAGGGTCTGTCTGAGCCGCTGTTTAATTAGTGGGTTGGCACATGGAAAGAGGCGAGAGGGGTTTTTCCCCTCCCTGATCAGCTCCCATATTGCTAATGTTCCTCTCTGGCCCGCTGCTAATTTTGACGCTGCCCTAAATAGAAGCTGAGTGCATCTCATCTGCTTCGCTTAGCATACGGGAAAATTGTTTTCCTTCATTTACAGAATCCAACTTGCAGCTTTAACCCTGTCAGCACAAGGCTCTCCCCAGACCAGACCTCTGCTGAACGACTTTGTGTGCCTCTGCCCCAGTGAAGAGCTCTCTGCTGGGGACAGCTCTGCACACAGTAGGAGAGGGAGGGCTCCCAGGACGGCCACTGGCAGAGCTGGGAGAGGGTCTTTGTTTCACCAACAGCCGAGGAGATCTCTTTCTCCGCTGAAAGACTTGGTGCTCCAGGTTGGCTCTCCCTGTGCTTTTTCTGGTGGCACATGCTGCTCCCCAGTAGGGACCCAGTGCCCCTTCCCAGACCAGCCTTCCCCAGCCTCATACTGGGAAATAGCTCAGCATAGGCAGACACAGTTGTAGGAGTTTTTGTTGGTTTCTGTTGTGGTATTATTTCCAGCATCTTGTCCCACCAGATGCAGGGAGTCTTCCTGAGCCCCAGCATGCAGGGACCCTTCCTGAGCCTGGCAGATAGATGCCTCTCTTATCGCTGTCTAATTTTATATCCCATTCTGAGTGGTTCCTTGTAAAGATCTGCTGTTCTACTCCACTGGCTGCTCCAGAGCAGGACTGGGTTCGCTCTGTCAGCATGGGGCACGCGGCCTCTCTCTGTGCTGGAACTGGACACAGCACAGTGCTTTCGAAAGGCTGCCATGAACACAAACCCTTCTGCAGCGCAACTTAAATATATCACTGTGTAGTGCAAGGTGCTTATTTGGGGCTCTCATGCAAGAACTGTTTTCCTGCAAAACTATAATTTTGTGGCATTTGCAGCTCAGTGACTGTTACAACAAGCGGTGTGCTGAGGACATGGGAGCGCCGACAGGAAGCATTGGGAGTGCGAGGGGCAGTGGCCTGCAAAGGTTAAATTTAGCTGGTTAGGAAGGACGGCTGAGTGCCGGCACGCCTGAGCTCGAGCTGAGTCTCAGCTGAGCACACAACACCACTTCATCCCGGGTGTGCGCTCAGTTCGCCCTTGTCCCTCACGCTCCTGACTGCAGTCCTGCTCTGAGCCCAGAAGCGCCTTGGCCAGCCCAGAAGCGCCTCTTCCCTGCAGAGCTGTGCCAGGGTGAATGCTGTCCTCTTTCCTCGCCGCTTTCCCTTTCAGCCTCCGGTTTGTTCTCTGTGCTCAAGACGCTGTGCAGCAATGGAGGCTGCTCTGCACGAGGCTCGTCTGCTTGCTGGCAGGCACCCAGCTCCGCTTTGAGCTGCAGAAGTGCCCAGAGCCTCTGGAGTCAGCCACAGGGTGAGTGACCTGTTGCAGGGGCCACAGCTCTCCTCAGATGCCTCGTCTTGCGGAGCACAAGTCGCAGAGCAGCTCTTCACCCCGTTCCCACTCGGGTCCCTGCGGGAGAGGGGACCTTCGTGACGCTCTGCTCATGGCCTCCTCCAGGAGGCTGGTGGTAATTGTCCACCCTGAAGGGTGGCAAGAGGAAAAAGGGAGAGGTTATTTCAGAGCCAGGAGGACAGAGGACCAAGTAGCAGTGACACCCAGCAGGCTCCAGGCTGTGGGGCTTGGCAAGCCAGGGGGACAGCCAGGAACCAGCCTCTGAACAGACCAGCGAGGGCACAATGCATTGCTGAGGCCATGCCAAACAGAGTGATTGGACACGGGGAGTTGTTTGGGGTGTTCTGACTCTCTTCTGTATTTCACTGTCTTTCCAGAAAATCAACCGGACCCCTTCAGATGAGGAATGCTTCTTTGACCTGTTGAGCAAGTTCCAGAGCAACCGGATGGATGATCAGCGCTGCCCGTTGGAAGAATGCCCATCGGAGGCTGCAGAGGCAGCTGCTACACCAGTCCCTGCCCTGGAAGAACGGATATGTAAGCACCGATGCGTTTATAAGTCACTATTGCCCTGTGAGTGATGCTGCTCCCACGGTGTGGCAGGCTGCTGTGGTTTTACTGTGAACCTTGTGATGTTTTCACCAAGCCTGAGCTCTCTGAACTTAGCAGTTCTTTGGCAATCTGTCCTTATTTGAGGAAGGAAGAAACATTCTTAAGTTAATGGTTGCTGAGGGAAAGGCTGAAGAATGGAGACTAAGGCTTAGAGAGTAAACTAGCAAGAGAAATGAAAAATATACCTGCATTTGTTCAGTATGGATCTTTAGAAGGTCTCAACTTTTGAACAGTGAGGTTGGCAATAAGGACTTCTGCCTCTGCCAGCAACTCCAGGAGGAAGATGCTGATGGTCATTACTGAGGGAGCCTTGTAAGAGCATGGAGAGCTGGGGCATGCAGGGGGCTGGGATGGGCTTTCACAGGCAAGTTAAAGGATTGCCAGTTTT
Organism: Phaethon lepturus; assembly: GCF_000687285.1. Lineage (NCBI taxonomy): Eukaryota > Metazoa > Chordata > Aves > Phaethontiformes > Phaethontidae > Phaethon > Phaethon lepturus. Next base: position 12,829 of record NW_010524446.1, on the reverse strand, counting down.
TCTGATAGCGTTGCCATGGAGGAGAAACTCCTGCATTTTGTACAGTTCTTGGATGCTGTGGTGATAGGTGCTGTGTAAGAGCAGAGAAGCCAGAAGGACAGATAAACACCTGGAAGCTCCAGCAGGCAGACACCTAACTCGCCCATAGGAAGAGAGGGATAAATTGAGGAAGCCGTCTGACAAATAGATGGGACAGGAAAGGCAGGTCAGGTCTGTGTTTGCACTTTGGTTTCAGGTCTCTTTTTATGATATGGTGTTGAGATTCTTTGTTTAAACCAGGCTGGAGAGAAGCACTAATACGTGCAGGTCACACTTGCAAGCTTAAGCACCATCACAAAGGGCTGAAAACAGTTCATTTGAACCGAGGGGTTTGTTTATTAGTTTCCAAATGAACACGAAGTACAAGCAGGAGAGGAGGAGACCCCTGATATCCCTCCAAGTGTGGCAAGAGCCACAGCACAAGACTGTCAGAGAAGTAGGTGCCAGGAACAGGGGCTGAAGCAGCAGCGAGAGCAGAGCAGTGCGGGGGTCAGGCTGTGGCAGGAAGGCAGGTTGGCTGTGAGGTGAGAAGGTTTTTATCTTCTAAAAATAGGGTGGAAATGAGCATCACTTTTTCAAGATACGCATTTCGGATACAGAAGTGTGTTTGGCTGCAACAGCTGTGTAATTTAGGAGACTGAGTTTAAAATAAGCTTTATAAAGAATGTACAAGTAGGCACATGTTCTGTTTGGCTCTCATTTGTCTGTCAGCCTTTCGGACATGTTATTTTCATAAATATTTTCAGACATGTTTCTTTGTGAGCTGAAGGGCAAGAAACTCATCTTTGCATCAGCAACGAGATTTTTATGTGTTTCTGCAACTCCATGAGCTGAGGCTCTAAAAGGAGCATGTCGTGTTGGCAGGCTCAGGGCGCTCTCTCCTCAAGTGCTTTGTGCTCACTGGGATAGTAGCACCAATCGCGCCGGGTTTCTTACAGTTTTCTTTTGCTTATCCCTGACCCGAGCACAGTGTCTGTTATTTGGGAGTGTTTCACGGAGCGGCTGCCAACAGGCTCTTCCTATTGAGTGCTGCCCGAGAGGTGTTCTCGGGGCTGGGGGCTGACTCGCTCACTTTGCAGAGGTCCTGATATTGCTCATGCACCGTTTGAAAACCCTCCCTTCGTTCCATGGTTGCTCTGCCCCACGTGAGCCCCTTGGTCGTGCCAAGGCCGTGCTGCCTGGAGCGGGCGTGCCGAGGCTGGGGGGTATCGGGCTGTGCTCCGGCCGTGTGGGGCCCGGCAGCTCCTCCAGCAGTGCTCCACCCCAATGGCTAGAAAGCACCAGGCATGTTGGGTGTCTGGATGGGATACTTCCCCCAAGGGTTTATAGATTATAGGTTCTGGAGTGGGACCCCCAAACACCAGCTCATGCCAGCCCCCACCCAGCAGGCTGAGGCCAGCCTGGCTCCACTCCGTGCAATAAGAACCAGACCCCACGAGTGTTTTTCTCACGCGTGCTGTGATGCAGGTCCTGCAGCTCATGACAGCCGGAGCGTCTGCAGGGCTCACCTCAGCAGCACCTCTACTTGAGCTGCCCAGAAATGCCGGGCTTCAGGGGGGTCTGGGAAGGATGTGCCCCCAGGTGTGTGGCGTAGCCATGCCTGGGCTTTCCTGATCACCTGTCTGTAATTACACTGGCCCTTGCTACAGCCCAGGGTGCCTGTTGCTGAGCCACATGAGTGCCCAGGAGCTCTGGGCTCACCTGCAGTTGCTGGTGTCTGCCCAGCCCTGTGCCTCGAGCGAGGGGGGTTGGCCCTTGTGCAGTGGTGCCGCATGCCTTGAGGTGGAAACCAGAGTGGAAGCAGCTGCAGAAGCTGCCTGTAGTTGAGCTGCAAACAACAGTGACCGCTCACAGGCAGCAGTTAATGGCAGGTCACTGGATCTTTTGGGCTGAGGTGGCATCTTTGGTGTCCTCTAGGAGCTGGCCCAGGTGCAGTAAACAGCAGGGAGCCCCTCCTGGGAGATCCAGCAGCGGGAGGTGCATACATGAGGTGTGAGGTTCTGCTCTTTACCCTGCCAAGGCACCTACTTTCCCCCTTTGCTGCCTGCTGGGTTTGTGCATGCATGGCAGGCTTGTTGCATACTGAAGCATACTGTACTGTTTTCACAGCCCAGCCCCACAAATAGGATGTGTTCCTTTACAAAGGTTGCTGGCCAGGCAGTGTGCTGCAGGCAGCGTCCACAGCCCTTGGGAGAGCTGGGGTCCAGCTAGGAATGGAAACTGCAGCTCTGTTGAACTGGAGCTTTTGTGCTTCCCATAGGGAAGGCAGGGACTGGGTCTCACTAAAGGCGCTGGCTGGGAGCCGTGTGCGGGCAGGCCCCTCGCAGCCGGTCCTGCTCACCCTTTGTGCAGGGCAGCTGCGGGGATGCAGCCCAAGGCCTTTTTGGGAGGCAGGTGCCAAGGGCTGTGCTACAGCACTGGCCTTCAAGAAAGGGAGCAAGTGGTTGCGAGATGGGGCAGGGGGTGTTGCTCCTGTAACACTAGTTGCTTTGATGGTAGGTTTTTGCTCACTTGTGTTGCTGGCACTGGGGTTGTTCCTGCTCCCCCATGCAGTGTGGAAGGAGATGCTGACAGTCACACAAGAAGCCAGCATCCTACCTGACTCAGCCCCAGGAGGCCTGGCTGTATGGCGAGCCCCTGCCCCTTGCGGGGAGCTTGTAGGCTCGGCTGCAAGCTGGTTTGGTAATTGGGAAGGGTTTGGGCTTGCTGCAGATGGCAGAGCTGTGACACTGGTGTGTGCTCCTCTCCCCACGCCCAGCCCAGTCCTCCTTGATGGCATCTCCACAGACGGAGGAGTTCTTCGATCTCATTGCCAGCTCCCAGAGCAGACGGCTGGATGACCAGCGTGCCAACGTGGGCAACCTGCCAGGCCTGCGGATAACACACAACAACCTGGGGCACCTGTGTATGGAGGGGGACACCCAGGAGCCTGGGGACGAGTTCTTCAACATGCTCATGAAGTGTCAGGTACCAGCTGCCAAGCTGGAGGGGTAGGGGGGTACCAGCTTCTCCCACACAGGCAAAGGCCATCCCCCAATCACGCCTGCCCTCCTGAGAGGGGCTGTGGCCAGCAGCTGCCCACCCGCAGCCCTGGGCACCTAGGCAGGCCCTTGTCTTTGCCTCCACATCCTTCTTTTTACCCTGTACTGAGGGTGGCATTTTGTCACAGCTCTACAAGTGCAGGTGGCTGGAGAACCCACTCTCCACGCAGTGCCTACAGCCCCATGCTGGGTCACTGCTCTTCCCTTACGCTGGAGCCCGCAGCGGGGTGCAGCACCGGGGGGAGCGCATGCTCTGGCCTCCCCTCGGGCACTGCTCCCAGCGCTTTACTTCCATGAGCAGACTGTCTTGTCACTACTTGGGCCTAATGCCTGTTCTCATCCCTGTGCAGTCCTCCAGGATAGATGACCAGCGCTGTGCACCACCAGACTCCATTCCCCGTGGCCCCACCATGCCAGACGAAGACTTCTTCAGCCTCATCCAGCGTGTCCAGGCCAAACGCATGGATGAGCAGCGGGTGGATTTGGCCTCAGCCCAGGAGGAGGCAGCAGAGGAGCAGCAGAGGCCTGGTTCCAGCTAAGAACTGGGGTTTGGTTTGGGGGGGTGGTTTTGGTTTCATTTTGTTTTTTAAAAAGAAAGAGAGTGTAGGTGGTTTCAAACCTGAGCAATCCTGTGCAACCACAGACTTCTCCCAGGAGCTGCACCTCTGTCGCATCACACCTGGCTGTGCTGCAGAGGGAATGTTACAGGAGGGACCCAGTTTTTAAACAAGGGTTTTTTTAGGACATATGGACACTGGGCACAGCACGAGGGAAGAAGACTTTGGCAGCCCCTCTGCTTATCATCTGAAAATCCAGGAACTTGTGCTGTCAGCCAAAGGAGGAGCCCACAGTGGGCAGTGAACTCCAGCCTTCATGTCTTTTATTTCCACAACACTTTTAATTTAATGGGGGAAGGGAAGAGCACCTTTTCCATTTTGAAGTCCTCCTGCCTTGCCTGCATCATGCGGTGACACAAATTGCTCTGGATCCTTCCCTGGAATGTCTTGCTCAGCTTTATTTTTTCTGCGGGAGGAAATGAGCCCAAGCCAGAGGCTATACCGGTTCTTTCAAACCTCACCACCGCCCCAGCTGCAGTCATGGTCCCACACACCTTAAACTTTAAGTTTGCTGAGGACTGCAGCGAGCCCTGTGACGCCCTCTGCACTTCCCCAGCTGCAGTCCTGCATGGAGCTGCATCGGGACCTCCCAAGCAGGAGCAGAGCCATACTCACCCTGAGCTTTGGTGGGATTAGAGAAGAGCTGTGCAGCCCAAACTGCAGGCATGAAACAGGGGCCCCTGCCTGGGAAGGGAGGAAGGAAGTCTCTGCCTGTCTGTTCAGCACAAGGCAAACTTGGGCACCTCATCACTTCTGGTGCTGCTGAGCCACAAGTCTCGTGCAGGATTTGTCCTGTGTGCAGGTGAGTGTGCCCAAGGCAGAAGCCTGCATTTGGCAATGGCCCACCGCGAGAGCCAGCAAAGTTTTCTGGCCATGGCTTCTCAGGAGAGCAAGCAGAACCATCCTCTCCTCCCTTTTGTGTCCAACAGCAGTCAGGGGTGATAGCCCTTCCCTCCCCTCGCCTCTCCTCAAACCAGGGCTGAGCTCCACCCCCATCCCTGCAGGCCCCAGCAGAGCTCTTTTGGCAAAGCACCCCTGTTCTGCCCAATCTGTCTCCAATAAATGGAGCGTCACGAGAGCTCCAGGCTGGGGTGTTGGCTGGGAAGTCAGTTCCACCCCACGCACAAGTGTAAGGGTCTACACTTACTTTCATTCTTTCCCCTTTCGGACCAGCTGGAAAAGCAAGCCCAGAGAGGCAGGAACCAGGGATCTGACTTCAGGAGGTGGAGTATTTCTTCTTTGTTTGACCAGGTAGACTATCTTGGACTTCAGAAGCTCCAGTAATGAGTTCTGCCAAAGCAGATATGTTCCTATAATCAGCACTTTCTATTTGAAATGCATTTGATGGAAACATTTCCAACCAGCAGTAAGATTTTTAGACCAGTGATGCTGCTCATCAGGCATTTAACCTGCCTGCACTGACCATGTGGAGGGGTAGCTGCATTTCACCTGCTACCACAGAGCAACTCACCTGCTGCACAGATTGCTTGGCTGAGGCTCGGCCTCCTTCCTAGGGCTGGTCAGAGCTCTGGAGAAAGGAGAGGAGGCCCTGCCCAGCCACCTCTGTACTGACCCAGCTTGCATTTGTGAAGAGGAAGAAAACACTGAAGATGAAGATGACTTGACCAGCAGCAGGCTCAGGCCTGTGCAGCTCTCAGCCAAGTGGTGAACTGGAATCTGACAGTTAAGCTTTCAGAGGTGTTAATTATTTGCCATATACTTGAATGTATGAGCTTATTTATTTTTTACATGTGCATTTGCTAATGTCATTTTAATGGAGAATTTCCAACCCACAGGTACTTTTTTTTCTAAAAAATAATCTGCCAAATGAATTAATATATTAGAAATGAATACAGCTCAAGGGGAAGGGGGGTTGTGCTTAATAAATATTTGTGTCTAAGCTTCAGTGACAAGAATTAATTTCTATTATTTCTTGGCCAGCCTGCCTGCTTTGCTGACAGCAGAGCTAACGCTGGCCCTTCGAAATGGGGTTGGGGGTGGGTGACGGTCTCTTGTGCCAGACACCACTACGGGTAAGTGTTAAGAAAAGGGTGTATGCATGCACCTACACATCCCTTTACATTAAGAGCACACAGGTCGCTCAGGCAGCAGCCACCACCCCCAGCTCTGCCTGCCATAAGCACACAGCATCTACCCGCCTGCACAGCTGTGGAGATGCACAAAGCCCAGAGCATTCCCTACCCAGAGCCCAGGAGTTACCAGGACAACAGGGCAGACAAACAGCCCTGCAGTGGCTGAGGAAAGACCAGCTGCTTCTGTCAGCCTGAGCCCTCCTCTACGACTGTGGCTGAGCCTTTCCTTCCAGGCCTGACTGGAGGCTTCATCTCAGCCCTGTCTCAGTGCCTTCCCCAAAAGCTGCGTCTCGTTTCCCTGGCAGCAGCTACCACAGCAAAAGGGCAGCAGGTGCTGCGCAAAGCCCTGGCATCAGCCCTTAGTGAAGATACTCACAAAGCAGCAGAGCTAGCTCGTTCCAACGCAGCAGCTGCAAGCAGGCCATTAGATTTCACTAGAAAGTGGGCCTGGGAGGATAAAGCCAAGTCACAGCTGGTCTTCCCACACCTGGCTAACTTGTGCTGGCCACTGCCAGTCCTGATCAAAGATTAATGAAGAGCCACCAGCTTGTTCTCATCTGGCATTCTGACACCTCTGGATGCCTGGACACAAGAAGCTCTGTGCTAGAAGTCCCTGTGTGCGACTTACTTGGGGACAGAACCATGCCCCCAAGGTGCACAGGCTAGAGGCTTGGATTGCCAGGGACTGGTGAAATCCCTGTCAGCAATGGGGTCTCACCTGCTGTCCCTCTGTCTTTAGCAGCTGGGGAAGGGAGCACATGCTTTCCAGTAAACGTCTCTTTCAGAGCCCCTGTGAGCAGGAGGCAATGGCTACAACTGAATCACCAGAGCAGCTCACAGCCTGCAATGGTTGCTGCAGCAGCAGAGACAGCGGTGCGCCAGTGTCCAACGCCAGCCCGTCCCTCTCCTGCTCTGCTGGGTCAGCAGAGCTTGCTCCCACATAGGGAACAGCTCTCCGATGCTGGCACCCGCTGGATAGGCATGGGATTGCCAGGGCCTGCGCAGCGCTCACACAGACCAACTTGCTGTTCAGCTTTGCATTGCGGAGTTTACTAGAGCGCAGGGTGCTGTCCCCGGTGCAAGTCCAGAGGTGAAGAGGAACCCTAAAAAGACAGCAGAAACACAAGACATTGATGTCTCCTACTCTGCTGTACACATGCCCTGGAGGCACTTCTGAGACAGGGCTGATGTCAGGCCCATGGGGATTTTCATACTGCTCATCTGCCAAGACACATCAGGGCTAAGACTTACCTCACCCCTCCCCAGAGCCTCGTGCCGTTACTGCTCCAGCCATCATTGATCTTCATCTGGCTGGAATGGCGCTCAGCCTGCGGGAAGTGACGTGCTGGCCCCCGAGCACCCAAGCACTATAAATTTCAGTTTGGAGCTGGGCAGCTTTCAGCAGCTCTCCACAGCAACCTCCTGGCACCCGCTAGGCCAGGACACAGCCAGGGGCAAAGTTCACTCCTGCACAGCTTTGCAGTAAGGGGGGGCCATCCCTGCACTGAATATCCCAGCCCAGGGACACAGCGTTCCAAGCATGCAGGGTTCCAAGCAGAGGGCTCACCCTCGCTGTGCCTCTTTGCCTGCAGTACAGTAGGACATGGAGGCCCAGAACCCACCTATGCTAGACCCTATGCAAGCACCACAAATGAGCAGTGATTCATTTCACAAGACCCAGCACCCCTCCTCACTGCCTCCACTGATGCCAAAAACACATACCTGCCCGATCACACATCAGTGAGGCAGGCCAACCCCCAAGAGGCTCCCAAGTCCTTCCTCGGTCCAGCTGAGACCTCCACAGCATGCCCAAGCGGGGCAGGGCTTAGAACTGCCCCCTCTGTGTAAGGCTGCAGGAGTCCCGCATGGTGCACACAACACATTCATGCACACTGGCAGCAAAAAGCAGCAGGGGGTTATGCCAGGTAGCCCCAGCAAACCGGCCTCTGCACCCCAGCCTCCCTCTTGTTTGGGCCTGCTCAAAGGCATTCCCTCAGCAAGTCCGGTCACCACGTGCTTCCCAGCCCCACAGGGCCCCATCTCACCCACCTTTACCAAACACCACTGCCTTCCCGCCGAGCATGGGCCAGAACACTAGTAACTCCTGCAGCTGACAGACACGACCCATCAGCATCCCACACTGGCCCGATTAACTCTGGAGTCTGGCTGCACTACAAAAGGAGGATTTGCTCAGAGGCAGGAAACAAGAGGCAAAGTATTTGCCATTTTGCAGAAAAGCCCTCGTGGGGCAGGATTCGGGAAGAGAATCCATCCCTTAACAGCCACAGTGAAATGCTTCAAGGAATGTGCAAACAATGGCTTTATGTTTGCCGCCCAGCCTGTGAACGCTGCTTTGTCCCTCCTTGAAATTGCCACCTCTCCTCTGTGCCACAAAGACTTACCCTGGTCGGCTGCACCTCCAGTCCCCCTCCTCTGCCCTGCTGCACGTCATTCTTTCCCCATCTTGACACACCTCCAGTTCAGGAGAAAGGCTGCTTCTCTTCCTGCTCCCTCGATTTTGGCTAAATCAAGATCTGCTGGGCTCCTGCCAGACAAAGCATGCTCAAAGAATCATTAAGGTTGGAAAAGACCTTTAAGATCATAAAGTCCAACCATCAACACACCACCACCATGCTCACTAAACCATATCCTGAAGTGCCACGTCCACATGTTTTTTTGAACACTTCCAGTGATAGTGACTTCACCACCTCCCTGGGCAGCCTGTTCCAATGTTTCACCACTTGGTAAAGAATTTTTCCTAATATCCAATCTAAACCTCCCCTGGCACAACTTGAGGCCATTTCCTCTCGTCCTGTCACTGGTTACTTGAAAGAAGAGACCAACACCCACCTCACCACAACCCCCTTTCAGGTAGCTGTAGAGAGCGATAAGGTCCCCCTTCCAGTCCTCTTCTCCAGACTGAACACCCCCAGTTCCCTCAGCCGCTCCTCATAAGACTTGTGCTCCAGACCCCTCACCAGCTTCGTTGCCCTTCTCTGGACACGCTCCAGCACCTCAATGTCCTTCTTGTAGTGAGGGGCCCAAAACTGAACACAGTGTTCGAGGTGCGGCCTCACCAGTGGGTCAGGGTATAGGGGTACAATCACTTCCCTACTCCTGCTGGCCACACTATTTCTGATACAGGCCAGGACGCTGTTGGCCTTCTTGGCCACCTGGGCACACTGCCGGCTCATGTTCAGCCGGCTGTCGACCAGCTCTCCCAGGTCCTTTTCCGCCAGGCAGGAGGACACTTGTGTCCTCTTTCAAGAGCAGTCACACTTGCGTGTGACACAATATTTTTCAGAAAAACACGCTTCAAAAGGGAGCACAGAATTCCTTTTTCACCTGCAATCTATTAGCAGTAAATCTTTCTGCATTAAGTGCAAATTCCCTCACATCACTGCAACCCTCTCCCTTCCCAGCTGAAAGCCCCAGAATGTTTTGTCAGGAGAGGCACTGATTTCCTGCGCTGTTGGGTACTGCAGCCTCAGTGTTTGGGGCAAACGAGTCCCTGGGGGCTGCAGGCCCCACACACCTGCCTGCTGCAGAGGCCATGGTGGGCAGCGAGCTCTCTGCGCTCTGCACCAGCGCCTCACCCTGAAGATATGCCCACTCCATGTAATCTGCTGCCTCCTGTTTTCATAGAACCGTTTAGGTTGGACTCAACCACCTCCCCAAGCAGCCTGTTCCAGTGCTTGACAACCCTTTCAGGGAAGAAATTTTTCCTAACATCCAATCTAGACCTCCCCTGGCGCAAGTTGAGGCCGTTCCCATGGTGTTGGCCTGAACCTTCAATGCAGCAGCAAAAATATGTCACCCTGCATCTCAGACCTCTGGCAGGCCAGCCTGCTACGCTGGCAGCTGGCTGCGAGACACAGGGACCAGCACTCTCCCGCCTCCAGACAGTGCCTAGTGCCAGAGGTGCCTGAGGAAACACTAAAATCTAGTAACATCCAGCCATGGACAGGCTTTGCTACAGTTTTTACTGTAACACAAAGACAAGCACCACCTTTCTGTAACTGGGGCACAGTAACAGGTAGGAAAAGTAAGGAATACAGTATATAAAAGTCAGGTTGTAAATGAACTGTTTCTGAGGCAATGCGGATCCTGCAACCGCGGCCCTGTTCCACCCCACCAAAGGCATTAGTGCAACGGAAGCAGAATGCTGATTTTCAGGTAAAAGGCAATGAAATAACCACTCTTCCAGCAGAGTGCTAATACATACCAGCAAGTCACAACAGGGTGAGCATGCAGCAATGTTCCAAGATGCAAGACTCCTGTTTCTTACTTAATATGTAGATCACTCCAGCATCTCGTTGTCTGAGAGAGCACTGTATTTCACCAGGACCTGAACAGGCACAAGCCAGCTGACCGATGAAGTTCCTGCCCCTCAGTGCTGTTTCATCACTCTGAACTTAACGCACTAACAGGAAAACATGATTATTTTCCTGTCACCCTGTTACATGCTTATAATGCAACACATATAAAATCACTATGAATGCTTCAGGTGAATGAAGTAAACTCATTAATACATGCAATGCCCTCACTGAGTACTTGGCTGATTAAAGACCACAAGCACCTGGATATGTTTGGCTGAAAGAACTGGATCTGTTCAGCCCAGAGACATAAAGACCAAAAGGATTTTACTGTTTTCTATAACTCACTAATGACAGGATGTAGAGAACAGAGAGACAGACTCTCCTCAGAAGTGCACAGTGGAAAGAAGGTCATGGGTGCAAGCTGAAAAAGAGAGGTCCAAAGAGGTTGTGGGATCTCCATCCTCAGAGATATTCAAGACAAGACCCTGAGCATCCTTATCTAAGTGGACCTCCTTTGAACAAGAGGGTGGGACTAGAAACCTCCAGAGGTCTCTTCCAACCTGAATTATTCTTTGGTTGCAAGTTTAAAAACATAAACAAGCAGACACTTCACTGTACTTCAGGCTAACGGACCTCAAGAGAAGTTAAACCTCCATGCAGACAGAGGAAGTAAGCCCTAACAAAGTGCAACGTGATCACCTCACTGCCCGATTCATCACTACCTGGTCATCACTGTTACATGCTGGTAAACACCTACATTTTTCTTTTTTTTTTTTTTTTCCTTCTGATCTGAACATGCCGCAGTAACGTTCGTATCAGTATCTGTCAAGTAACTATATGACAACTTTCTAGGTGCTCTACTTATCTCCAACATGCTTCACAAATATTAATTTGGCTCCATCCTCCCTCTCACCAACAAGGAAGTTGCATAATCCCAACGCCGGGACCCGCTCTCTGACTCATCGTGATTCCCAAAGTGGGATTCCCGAGCGCAGGGGCTGATGCTCCCACAGGGCGGCTCACGCCGTAACCGACAAACACAGAAGACTTCCAGCCCTGACGTGAGGTGCATAGCAGCAAAATTCTGGAAGAGTGCAAGGAAAAGAAAAAAGAAACACCCCAGTGACTGCAGTGAGAGCTAGTGATCTGACCCTCCTGCAGAGCCATTTTGACTTTGCAAGCTCATGCAGGGTCAGGGCACATCTCCTCAGGTGGCTTCAGTTGCCTCTTCTGCTCAGCCACTCAGCCCTGGGATGCACCTCCACCCCTCCACCAGCTCTGCAGCCAGCTGCTGCCGGGCAGCACCTGGGCAAGGCCAGGAGACATGGCTAATGCCTCCAGCTACAGCTGCACCTCCCTAGGCCAAAGTATACGGACGAAGAATTACTGGCTCCATTCTCAGCAGAGAACAAAGCAGGGCTCCTGACATGGCTGAAGCACCGAGATTTGCCTTACAGTCAGCAAAACAAGTACCAGGAAAAATATCTACACTCTGTCTCTAAAAACATTAGCTTGATCGAAGGCAAAACTACACAAGACAAAGACACACAACAGAGAAAGACCAATGCCCGAGTTTATTTTACACACAGACCATTGAAATCAGGGAATAAAGGTTAAGAGTCTCTCTTGCCGTCAGCTGAACGACACAAATCCCATTCGTCAGGTCTGTCCCTTGCTGCCAGTCTCTGGGGGGGCGTCCCCACTTTCTCCCTCCACGAGCTGACCTTGAGACCCGGTATCTGCCGAGCTTTCCAGAAGCAGTTCCAAAGCTTCCTCGCCAGCCACACGTCTCACTTTCTCCCCTTTGGCTGCCAGGATTTCCTCGATATTCCTTAACAGCGATTTGAAAACCAACAGTGACGCCCAGCAACGGCCAAACGTGAGTCAAGCGCAGGCTCGCTCTTCCACACTTTGCTCTCAGGATTAACACCACACAGTGAATTGCCCATGAGCACTACCACGGTATTTCTCCATAAAGCATTTGGGAAGCAGAGAAAACCACCCAAACCTTCTGGGACTATTTTCATCCATTGGGATCAATGGTTTAGCAATTACAGCTAAACAGAAATATTTAAAGGTATGTCAGGGAGTTAGAAGTCATTGAAATTCAGCAGCAGATGGGTCTACACATCTGAAACGCTTAACCAAAGAAACTTAGCAGTGATCTGATACAGCCTGAGGGAGAAAAAAGAACTCCACGTGCAGTAATTCACTGGCTGGCACCAACAAGGACGCCTGCGTATCGCACAGCTTCACCCCGTTTAGTTGGATCCTAGGTAGCGACAGCCATGTTACAGGAGATGACAAAGCTCAGTTTGTGCACTTTAAGAAACTGGATGAAACTGAATTATACCCAGCAAAAACTCTGATTTTCTCCAAACCACGTTTTACAAGCATCAAAGAATGCTGTATCAGCACAGCGGGTTCCAGCCACAACCCCGCAGTCCTCTCCCTCCCCGCACAGGAGCGCTGCTGCGGCACCTACCTCCTGCCTTCCAGATCTGAAAACCACCCGAGGTTGTCCGCTATGACATGGTGGTTCCCGCAGCCGGGACACTTCACTATCACCACCCCGTTATGGTAGGCTAACTTGGAAATCGTTTTTGCTGACCGGGTCTGGCAGACCTACAAAGCAAGCGAAATGGATTTTGTGACCACGATAACTGCAGCTTCTGGACCCTTTAAGAGAAAAAATCATTTGTTTACCTGATTAAAGGATT